>NC_057797.1:639346348-639472394 GCF_018294505.1 Triticum aestivum | reverse complement strand
AAAAACGTGACCCAACCGGACTCCTCAAATCAGCCCTATACGTCCGGCTTGACCGGCACCCCTCATATCCTGCCCAAATCTAGGGTGGATATGAGGAGGCTTGCCATGTTCGATTTGACAGACAGGACTCACCACAAAATTTCACCAAATTGACCAAGTCCATCAAATCCACCGCCCTCCTCTCGCATCCGTCCTCCATTTCCCACGTCTTAGTCCTCGATATCCTCCACCGTTGCTCCCCCATCCGAGCCGCCACCCCATCCGCCGCCCTAGATTTCGTCGCTCGGTACCCCGTTGCCCATCGCCGCGACGGATGTTGCCTCGACGTCGTCCATGCACGAGGATAATGTTGGCGGACGAAAACCGCGGAAGTCAAGAAGTGGCTTGAGGGAAAGAAGGAGATCAACATACATAGAGGGGTCGAGACGACGGAAGCGGAACGGATGGCGTCCGACGAGTGATCTATCACACTGGCCAGTCATGACCCGGACTTGAATTTATTTTGGTATTGTCCGGAATGTTGAACTGTGATTTATTTTGCTTTGTTGCATTGTTAATTGTTGAATTTGTGTTATATGATCTGCATGCATGGATCATATGGATTTAAGAGTTTAGATTTGAAGAGTGTGACTGTCCGACAGGGCCTGTCCAGCGTTTAGGGAGGCGGATACGTCCGGCTGATAGTCTAGGCGTATACACTTCGATTTACAGCACGGAAGACGCGCAACTGTAAACGGGCATGTACAGTACAGCTGACACCCTCAGAAATGAGCAGGAATCGTTCCGAAAAAACAAAGGCGCAGAGCACTTCAAAGCTCAAACAGTCCAGTGATCCAGTGTTCCCACCAAAGACTCAGAAGCGACGGCATCCATGACACAGTAAAAAAATGGCAGTAGATTTCAAAGTGAGCAACTACAGATGAAACAAAAATTCATGGTCCAGGTCATTTTATGATCTTATCTGATTTTATCCGCTACTAGTACTAGTACTGTACTGCAAAGCGCACGTTTTCACCAGTAGGAGGAGGAGCCGAGAGACGACGACGGCCGAGGTCGCTTGCTGCCGGCCCACGCCGCCCCCGCGTGCATCTGCGGTACCCACAGCTCGCGGCTGGCCCGCTCACCCGCGGCGACAACGACTCCACCGATCAGCTGCTCCTGGCCCGCCCACGCCGGGTACCCTTCTTGCGGCCCACCGACCCGAGCCAGCCCTACCTGCTGAGGAGACGCCCAAGTTGCTAAATTAGTCCAAGCAAGAAAAAAAAACCGAGCCTGTTTTGTTTGTACAGTTAAATCCGGAATGCCAAAAGTGGCAGGAGCGAGTAGATATTCCCATGGCCATTTTGCGTTAGAGCATCATATCCTGATGCTCTCCACTCTCCACTAGACATTATCCTGACACCCTGGTCAGCCGCTTCGGATTTTTCTCACTGCTAGTTGCGAGCATGGCAACAAACTGCCTTAATGATTGCGAGCTCAATAGTGTTGGGAGCGGGGCGTGGCTACTGGTTAGAGCAGAGCAGATGAACTATCTAGAAGATGATTGCGAGCTCAAAAGCATTGGGAGCTATCATGCATGTTTCATGGTGCTCGCAAGTTGTCTCTGATTGCCTGATAAAAGTACACCTAGTAGTATTTGCAGTGGGCTGGAAGTCTGGAACTGACCTGATACGGCTTGTTCGAGGAGACGGCGACGGCGGCGTCGTCCAGGAGGAAGTCCTCGACGTGCCACCCGGGCAGCGTCTTGGTCAGGTACTCGGAGATGCTGCTGCCGTCGCTCGCGCTCGCGCTGGCGCTGGCGTCGCCGCTGCAGGAGTCGGCGTTGCAGGGGCTGGTGCTGTTCCCTTCCTCCTCCTCCTGACCCGACGGCGCGGGGGACTCCGCCGGCGCCGACGAGACGCGCACGCCGGTGAGCAGGAACCGGCCGTGCCGCCTCGTCAGCTCGCTGACCGTGTGCACCTGGACGTCGCACTCCCGGCACAGGATCGCCCTGTCCTCCTTGCAGAACAGGAGCCCCCTCTTCTCCTGCAGCCCACAACGAGATAGCATCAGCTCTCGCTGTAGCAACACAAATGGCACAACTCTCTAAAAACGTTCTTGATTTGTATATCCCACCTGGCAGATGTCGCAGAGAGGCGGCTTCGACGAAGGCGACGAGGAGGGCGAGGACGGCGACGGGTGGAGGAGGGACAGGCGGCGGTGCTTGCCGGCGAGCTTGTTGGCGCGGTGGACGCGGCGGTCGCACGCGTCGCACAGCGCGGCCTCGTCGGCGCAGCAGAAGACGGAGGCCGCCTCGGCCTCGCACACGTCGCACTGCACCTTCATGGCACGATCTGTGCACGCAGCTTCGACCCCGGCACGCGAGAGAGAGATGGAGGGGGCGGTGAGACCGTGAGAGTTAGGCAAGGTAGGTCACGGGGCCAGGCCAATATCTCGGGGATGGGCTCTCTCTTGGTCAGATATATTGCAACTGCATACCGGCACGCAGAGAGGTGTTTATATATCGGCCAGGAAGGCAGCTGAGTGGGCGGTGCCACTGTGCCAGTAATGCGTGTTGGGTATAGAGATTTGCGGTGAGGTGAAGAGGCCTTGTTCCTTGGGCGACGGGGATTTTGACTTTGGAGGATGGAGTCAGGGGGGTCTATGCTGACCTACCCAGCTACCCTGATCTCTGATATGATCTGAGGAATCATGAGAGTACACATTGGTAGATGCATTGGATTGCATCCCTTTCGGTCCTGGTGCATATGAACGCAGTAGGAATGAAGTCTCTGTACGTTGTTATCTATCCGTACTCTGCCTCTCTTTTTTCGGTAAAAGAAGTTCAAATCTTCACGCGGAAAAAAAATTGAAACTTCTTTTTAGCACAGCCAACAGTCTAAGCACGTTCCGCTCAAAAGAAAAAACGGTCTAAGCATGTTGTTGCTACAAAAAATAGACCGCCATGAATTTAAAGAGGAAAACAAGATGATGCAGAGGCCAGGGGTACTACGGTATGGATGAACAGAGGCCCTACATGTTGTGAGGATATACTGTCGCTCGATTGTAATCCTATGAATTTGAAATAAAGCTCCATCAGTTTCACAAAAAGAAAAAAGAGGTTGGGGGCTTACACTCCTTCTTGAAAAAAAAAGAGGGACACAACGAGATCACACTCACAGTTATATCCCTGACGGAGTAGATCTGAAAATGCACATCTTGTCCTTTCTAGGGTTTTTTGTGTGTTTTTAGTTGCTATCATGCTTCAATGTCAATAAAACAAATGCAGAAGAAAAAGAGAAAAGGGCATTCGCTTTTGGGACCACATTTTGTTGCTATGCAGACCCGATTAACTTGTGCAAGTGCTTACCTTGGAGCAGCTAAGCTCTCTGTACACAAGGAAGATATCAAGGCACATACAGACATGCAAATCCAGGAGGATAAGGGCTTGCTAGATGTTACTAGTACTTTACTCCATCCGTTTCTGAATACAAGTCTTTTTAGAAATTTTAATATGAGCTACATACAAATATGCATAGACGCATTTTAAAGTGTAGATTCAGTCATTTTGCTTCGTATGTAGTTTATATTAGAATTTCTAAAAAGACTTATATTTAGGAACGGTGGAGTACATTTTAACACGGTTCACCTCCTGTCTACAACTGCTAGCACATGAATAGACATGTAGAGCTGAACCGATAACCTTTTCCACATCACACTATCTTGTTTTTTGGTTGACTGAACTGTTGAACAGTTCAGGAAAAAGCCATTTTGGGGCTCAATGATTAGGCATCCCTGAATTACATGACATGAATTTGGCTGGCGATAGGAATCAGAGCTCAAAGGTCAGACACGGGCGAATGGGCGCTCCCAGGTCAGGTCAGTCTCGCAGCAAGGGCATCGTCCTCCAACTTGATGCCGCCCCTTGTCCTCCTCTCCTCAACTTTATTAGAGTAACTCTAACAGACCCCACAAAATCTCGACCCGCGAAATATGTTTACAGTTTCACGAAGATCTCATTTACGGGTCGAGAACTAGCGCGGCCGAACAGAAACCATAAATAAAACAGCATAATTTGAAAAAACAGTTTCATGGAAGAAATTGCACCTCGTGGACGCGAGTAGTTCATCACATACTACATATATTTACATGATCAAACACTACAAACGCTAGTTCATACTACATACTACATCAGTACTAGTACTACAGGGGTGGGGATCTCACGGTGGCGAGCTCGCGGCCATGGACGACGCCGTGGAGGAGCTCAATCCTCCTCGCCGGAGCTGCCGAGGTCGATGTACTTCGCCCTCTGCTCCTCGCGGATGCGCCGCCACTTGTCGTCCTTCTCCTTGGCGGCGAGGTTGGCCGCAACCGCCTGCCAGAACTGGAGGTCTTCGAGCTCCTCGTGGTGGCGCCGGCGCTCCGCCTCCTCGCGCACGCTCCGCTCGACAATGGCGGCCGCAACCGCGTCGACGTGGCGACGAAGTCCTCCGGCCCGACGACTCTGCGACGGTCGAGCTCCTCGGGCTCCTCCTTGACGGGGACGAACTCGAAGTCCTCTGGCTCCTCCGACCACTCCCTCTTCACGGGGAGAAGGCCCGCGCCAGAAGAGGAGGAGCTCCTA
Organism: Triticum aestivum; assembly: GCF_018294505.1. NCBI lineage: Eukaryota > Viridiplantae > Streptophyta > Magnoliopsida > Poales > Poaceae > Triticum > Triticum aestivum. Next base: position 639,467,791 of record NC_057797.1, on the reverse strand, counting down.
GCGTAGGAAGATCTCGCCGCGGAGGAGAAGGACGCGACAGAAGACGGGGTACGGCCGTGCCGACGGTCGTACTCGTCCGTCTCGCAGACGCGGAAGCTCGGCGGCGGCGAGAGGCCGCGGTTGGTCCACTTCCTCGCCCCGCGCTTCCTCGCGCCGTCCGATCAGACGCGCCGCCCGCGCTGCCGTCGCCGGATCTGCTGTTGGAGCCGCGTCCGGAGTTCCACATGCGGCTCCACATGGCGGCTGGAGGCGGAACGGGGTCGCCGGCGGCGAGAAATGTGGAGAATAGGGTGGGGAATTGCGTGGCTCGGCAGCGGCGAGAGGCTGCGGTTGGTCCACTTCCTCGCCCCACGCTTCCTCGCGTCGTTCGACCAGACGCGCCGCCCGCGCTCGGGGTCGCTGCCGCCGTCGGATATGCTATCGGAGCCGCGTCCGGAGCTCCACATGCGGCCCCATATGGCGGCTGGAGGCGGAAGGGGGTCGCCGGCGGCAAGAAATGTGGAGAACAGGGGTGGGAAATTGCGTGGCTCGGCGGCGGCGAGAGGCCGCGGTTGGTCCACTTCCACGCCCCGCGCTTCCTCGTGTCGTCCGACCAGACACGCCGCCCGCGCTCGGGGTCGCCGCCGCCGCCGGATCTGCTGTCGGAGCCACGTCCGGAGCTCCACATGCGGCCCCACATGGCGGCTGGAGGCGGAAGGGGGTCGCCGGCAGCGAGAAATGTCGAGAAGAGGGGTGGGGAATTGCGTGGCCCGGCGGCGACGGGGGATAGGGTTTCGACCCGCAAACCGTAGATATATTGGTCGGGGCGTGCGGTTTACGGACATCAGTAAATTTTTTTACGGACCAGGCAAGTATGCGGGCTCTGTTTTTTGTCAAAAAATTGGACCCAACCCGCATACTCGCCGAAATTTTGCGGGTTCGCGGCTTTTGCGGGTCTGATAGAGTTGCTCTTAGTCCTTATTTTATCGTTGTGCTAAGAAAGGGGGTCAGCCTCAATTTCATTAAGACGAAAAGTACCGGAATCTACATGCTGCATTTTCATACTAGATTGCATACTAGATTGAACTTTCAAATATGCAAGGTTTGCGGTGGAGTAATGACAAGTCACTCTCCATTCGTTGTAGTACAATATTATTATGATACAATTATTTTCTCCTTTATTTTCTGATGAGAAAGAGGCAAAAGCACTCTGCTACTACGAACGAGTAGTGCATGTCGACAGAGTGTTCCTACATCATGGCATCGCATCAGGCAATTTACAATATTTTGGGCCACAGTTGGAAATTGAAAAGTGCGATCACTTGACCAATTGTATACACAATTCTAAAGTATATATGCATCCAGAACATGCTACGGCTATGGTCCCCCGTTGTTTGCTTGGTTATCTCTCTCATAACCTAATCCCACCGATCCGCCTAAATATCTTATACCTTTCGATTGATGTCACGGCTTACCTCAATCGCCAAACTTGTCTAGAAAAATACTCTCTTCGTTCCTAATTCCTAAATGTAAGTCTTTTTAGAGATTCCACTAGAGACTATGTACGGATGTATATAGACATATTTTAGAATGTAGATTTATTCATTTTGCTTCGTATTTAGCCCGTAGTGGAATTTTTAAAAAGACTTATATTTAGAAACGGAGGGAGTATATAATAGTCCAGTGGAGTGAGGAGCTTATTTCATTCGTTAGGTATTCAGGTCATCAGGTGCCTGCCTATCTTTCTGCCCGATCTTCCTAGTGCGCGTGCGCGCGCGCGCGCGCGCGCGCGCAGTACAGTCAGTACTGCACCATGGTTTCGATCTTCGTTGGACACTGCAGAGCAGTCGTGAAGGGGCCGGGTTGCTCGTCCGATAACGAAAAGGGCACCGTTGGCCGTATTCGTTTCTCGGTTGCAGCCTTGCAAGCACGGCGTGGTGGTTGGTTGCACGCAGCCAGCTGCTCCCGGACCCCGGCCGATGAAACGGACATGCAGGCCTCGTCCTAGCGTCAACCTGACAAGTGACAACCTGTGCCCCTTCGAGTGACTCGCAATTGCTACTGCTAGCTACTCCGGCCGGTTCGGTGCCCCGCCGCAATCTGGAGATACGCCTGGATCCGTTCACACCATGTTCGATTGATTGATTGATCGATCCATTTGCTTCATCATGCATGGGCTATGGAAGGTGGCCTGATCAATCGTCTCATCATCAGTTCATCATCGTCGGTATAAGATCACTGTATCCTAGCGCTCAATCAAGCCCAGTTAAAAGACAACCTCCTCCTTGGTTCTCATCTGAAAACCTACTGTTGCCCACAGAGACTCATCTCAGAAAGTCCAGCGGTGATTTGCTTGCTGCACGTCTCTCGTGTGATATATATCCAAATGGGACGAGAGCCATATCCGGTGCACGTAATTGTCAATGAGATAAGACTTTTCCACGTGAATACGACCAGCTTCTCGGAGTCGGATGCCATGAAATGTTCTCCGCCACGCAAAGAGCGTGTAGCAAACATGCATGCCGTGCGCTTTATCCCGCAGCTTTCGTTTTCGCGGTTGTATCGTGTGTGCATGCATTGGCGGCCGGCGGCCGGCGGCCTGACGGTGCGCTTTACCGTCGATCGGCCTCCACCTGATACCAAGTTACCAACCCATAGCCGTGGCGGGCAATCACCTGTGTCTTTTGATCTTGTAATAATGTTTTTCTAACTACCTGCTGCCAAAGTGAAAACGAAAATTCGAGGAAAAATCATGAGTGTGTTTTTCATGTTTGAGAAACATTCACGAGTTTGAAAAAAAAATCATGAACTCATTGGCTTTTGATCTTGCCTTTTCTTTTTACAAACGTTTGATCTTGCTTTTTCTTTAAGACAATCTCGCGAAGCTTTTTATTAATCCGTCACAATGTTTACAGGGACGAAAAAAAGATCTGCAGGATGACCTAACCAAACATGGCGGCCACCTCCGAGAGATAGAGTATGCTTCGCTAAATTGCGAGCCTCAAAATTTGAGCTCCTAAATTCGTGAACACGTTTCATCTTGCTATGCTCAATTGCTTAATTTATGCAGCTCAGACAGGCCTGGGCCCCCAAGCGTTCCATGCAAGTGTAGTAGCACAATTGGCCCGCTCGGGCCCGTTATAGGCCGGCCTAACTCCGGTTCCCTAGTGGGACCGGATTTTTTTCTCGGTGTTCCTATGTTGTTTTACCGTATTTTCTTAATGTTTTTTCTTCTTCAGCGGTTTACTTTGGTTTTCTCTTTTTCTTCCTTTCCTTTTTCACTTCTTCGTTTTTTCCATTTTCTTCCTCTTCGGTTTCCTTTGTCGTTTTCTTCGGTATTCTCTTTTTCAAAAAAAAATTCATCGGCTTTCTTTCATATTCTTGACTTCTTTTAATTTTATTTCATTTCTTTTTCCTCTTTTGCACATGTCTACTTTTTTCAGTACACATATTTTTTATACACCCATAATTTTTTCGATATTGGTTGAATGTTTATTGAATATACATGATGTACATTTTTAAAAATACTTGTTTTGTACATTTTTTCGAATACATGCTACATATTTTTTAATATATGGCAAATATTATTTTAGTGGCAACAATTATATTTCTCAAACTACATGAACATCTTTATGTATTGTATAAATACTTCTCAAAATGTCTCAAACATTTTTTGAAATGCGTGACATTTTCAGAATAGCCTGGAACATTTAGAAAAAACTAAACTAACATAATTGCCGTTTATTAGTTTTCTGTGTTTCTTTATTTTTTTCTTTGGTTTCTTGTTTTTTTTCTATCATTTTCATTTTTTATTTCTTTTTCTTTGGTTTCTATGTCAGTTTTCTTCGTTTATTTTTTTCACCGCTTTTCTTTGTATTCTTCGATTTTTTTCCCTTTTCTCTTTTTCAGCGCATGTATATTTTCAGTATGCTTTGTACATTTTTTGTAATACATATGTAACAATTTTTTGATAAATTTTGACCAATTTTTTAATGCATGACGTACCTTTTTTAACACTGTTCCAAATACATGCTAAAGATCTTTCAAATATACGTTCACAAATTTTAATGGCACAGACATTTTTTAAACATTGGCTCAACATTTTATTACATTGCATAAAAATCCTTAAAAATGTTACAATTGTTTTTTTAAATGCGTGAACATTTCTTTTAAATGTCATGAACATTTTTCTGAATGGTACGAGATATATTATTAAACTAAATGAACAGTTTTTGAACGGTACAAAACATGTTTTTCTAACTTATGTAAACATTTTTTACATTGAATTAGTATTTTTATTATGAACGTATTATTGAAAGCGTGGACATCTTTTGTCATGAAGATGTTTTTGAATGCTATCAACTTTTAAATCTTTGCATGAATAAATTTTTTACATTGCATATATATCTTTCTTAGAGGATTAACATTGTTTAAAATTTAAATTTTTTTAGTGAAAGGAGGGTCGAAACCCCCCGATTCCATTATTAGCATAACGAAACCAGAGTTTCCAAGTTCGACAACCATGCAAAAGCAGGTTCAGAAAGAAAGAAAGAAAGGTACAAATTACACGCTAAAGCTACCCTCATAGCTACTACAGGACAGCAATATAACATCAGATTTTAGACTGGGATCTCCACTCCAGAGGGTGCATCTTGCTTAGCCCCCTCAGGCATTTGAAGGATCCCCAGGCTCTTCCAGATTCCAGTCGTGGGAGCCATTCCGGCACCCGGGCGCCTGATCTTCTTTGTTGGTTGCAATGGAGAGCCAGGTTGTTCCAACGCAGTCACGGGGCTCAACAGGGTGTGTTTGCAAGTAGAACTGCCTGGGCTTCTGGGTGGCGACGGCGGTGTACCTCCATGCACAGGTGCTGACATCCCTCCCAGGTTCAGCTTGGTATGAAGCACCTGACTAAAAACACCTTCAGTGTTTTTGTCTAGTCCCATCACCCTGCTGTAACCTGGAAAGGAGTGTCTAGAATCAGGGATACCCTTGTCATGAATTCCTCTATTCTCAACCGAGTTGCATCTTTGAAAAGGATCAGCCACCTCCTCAAGAGCCCCGGGACCAAGTTCCAAACCTATTTCACATCAATCCACATTACATACTTAAAAATACAGGAATTCCTATGTTTCCAAATGGCCCATAGTACACAAGCACGTATAGAATTTAGAGCATTGTGTTTCTTATTGGCAAGCCAATATTTGGCAATGGACAAGTAGTCAGACCCTAAAGTACGGGAGAAAAACTCTGAAACAGAGCTCCACATCTGTTTTGCAACAATACAGTCAAAAAAAGATGATGTATTGACTCTTTCTTAGAGCAATAAACACATTCCAGAGATCTTTCAATGCCTCTTTTAGAGAGGTTATCTCCACCCATGAGCTTATTCTGAGAGAGAAGCCACAGAAACACCTGCACTCTAGGGGGGAACATTAATAGACCAAACAGAGGGGATGTAAACCGGTTGCACTCCTCTGAAGTTAATTATACTATACAGGGACCCAGTTGTGTACTCCCCCTTGGATTCGTGTTGCCAAATTAGAGAGTCTTCCCCTGCTGAATAAATGGTGCTAGTAATAATTTGCTCAATACAATACCAGCCTTCCATCATAGTGGGGGTAAAGACCCTTCTGAAAGTCAGCTTTATAGTAATTTGATCCCAAATTTTAGCAAGGGTCGCCCCATGCTGATGACAGATAGTATATTGATAACCCACAAGTATAGGGGATCGCAACAGTTTTCGAGGGTAGAGTGTTCAACCCAAATTTATTGATTCGATACAAGAGGAGCCAAAGAATATTCTCAAGTATTAACAGTTGAGTTGTCAATTCAACCGCACCTGAAAGGCTTAATATCTGCAGCAAAGTATTTAGTAGCAAAGTAATATGAAAGTAACGGTAACAGTAGCAAAAGTAATAGTATTGGTTTTGTAGTGATTATAACAATGGCAACGGTAAAGTAACTAAGCAAAGATTAATATGTGAACAACTCGTAGGCAATGGATCAGTGATGGATAATTATGTCGGATGCGATTCCTCATGCAACAGTTATAACATAGGGTGACACAGAACTAGCTCCAGTTCATCAATGTAACGTAAGCATGTATTCCGAATAGTCATATGTGCTTATGGAAAAGAACTTGCATTACATTTTGTCCTACCCTCCCGTGGCAGCGGGGTCCTATTGGAAACTAAGGGATATTAAGGCATCCTTTTAATAGAGTACCGGAACAAAGCATTAACACTTAGTGAATACATGAACTCCTCAAACTACGGTCATCACCGGGAATGATCCCGATTATTGTCACTTCGGGGTTACCGGATCATAACACATAGTAGGTGACTATTGACTTGCAAGATAGGATCAAGAACTCACATATATTCATGGAAACATAATAGGTTCAGATCTGAAATCATGGCACTCGGGCCCTAGTGACAAGCATTAAGCATAGCAAAGTCATAGCAACATCAATCTCAGAACATAATGGATACTAGGGATCAAACCCTAACAAAACTAACTCGATTACATGATAAATCTCATCCAACCCATCACCGTCCAGCAAGCCTACAATGGAATTACTCATGCAAGGCGGTGAGCATCATGAAATCGGTGATGGAGGAAGGTTGATGATGACGATGGCGATGGATTCCCCTCTCCGGAGCCCCGAACGGACTCCAGATCAGCCCTCCCGAGAGAGATTAGGGCTTGGCGACGGCTCTGTATTGTAAAACGTGATGAATCCTTCTCTCTAGTTTTTTCTCCCCGAACGTGAATATATAGAGTTGGAGTTGAGGTCGGTGGAGCATCAGGGGGCCCACGAGGCAGGGGGTGATACGTCTCCAACGTATCTACTTTTCCAAACACTTTTGCCCTTGTTTTGGACTCTAACTTGCATGATTTGAATGGAACTAACCCGGACTGACGTTGTTTTCAGCAGAATTGCCATGGTGTTATTTTTGTGTAGAAATAAAAGTTCTTGGAATGACCTGAAAATCAACAGAGAATATTTTTGGAATATATAAAAAATACTGGCGAAGGAATCAAGGCCAGGGGGGCCACACCCTGTCCACGAGGGTGGGGGCGCGCCCCCTGCCTCGTGGGCTCCGTGGTGCTCCACCGACCTCAACTCCAACTCCATATATTCACGTTCAGGGAGAAAAAAAATCGAAGAGAAGGATTCATCGCGTTTTACGATATGGAGCCGCCGCCAAGCCCTAATCTCTCTCGGGAGGGCTGATCTGGAGTCCGTTCGGGGCTCCGGAGAGGGGAATTCGTCGCCATCATCATCATCAACCTTCCTCCATCAACAATTTCATGATGTTCACCGCCGTGCGTGAGTTATTCCATCGTAGGCTTGTTGGACGGTGATGGGTTGGATGAGATTTATCATGTAATCGAGTTAGTTTTGTTAGGGTTTGATCCCTAGTATCCATTATGTTGTGAGATTGATGTTGCTATGACTTTGCTATGCGTAATACTTGTCACTAGGGCCCGAGTGCCATGATTTCAGATCTGAACCCATTATGTTTTCATGAATATATGTGAGTTCTTGATCCTATCTTGCAAGTCAATAGTCACCTATTATGTGTTATGATCCGTTAACCCCGAAGTGACAATAATCAGGATACTTACCGGTGATGACCGTAGTTTGAGGAGTTCAAGTATTCACTAGGTGTTAATGCTTTGGTCCGGTACTCTACTAAAAGGAGGCCTTAATATCCCTTAGTTTCCAATAGGACCCCGCTGCCACGGGAGGGTAGGACAAAATATGTCATGCAAGTTCTTTTCCATAAGCACGTATGACTATATTCGAAATACATGCCTACATTACATTGATGAACTGGAGCTAGTTCTGTGTCACCCTATCTTATAACTATTGCATGAAGAATCGTATCCGACATAATTATCCATCACTGATCCATTGCCTACGAGCTTTTCACATATTGTTCTTCGCTTATTTACTTTTCCGTTGCTACTGTTACAATCACTATAAAACCAAAACTATTACTTTTGCTACCGTTACCGCTATTATCATATTACTGTGCTACAGATATTAAGTTTCCAGGTGTGGTTGAATTGACAACTCAGCCGCTAATACTTGAGAATATTCTTTGGCTCCCCTTGTGTCGAATCAATAAATTTGGGTTGAATACTCTACCCTCGAAAACTGTTGTGATCCCCTATACTTGTGAGTTATCAAGACTATTTTCAGGCACCGTTGCGGGGGAGCATAGCTCTATTCTTTGAGTCACTTGGGATTTATATCTGTTGATCACTATGAAGAACTTGAAAGATAAAAGAACCAAGATTTTTCCCTCAACTATGAGGGGAGGTAAGGAACTGCCATCTAGCTCTGCACTTGATTCACCTTCTCTTTTTAGTAAACTTGCGACACCTACTCCCGCTATTCATTCTGATACTCCGCATGTTATTGATGATGCCCTGATTTGCATGATACTTATGATGAAACTACTTCTATGCTCGATAATACTGTGGCACTAGGTGAATTTCTTGATGAACAACTTGCTAGGGTTATAGAGAATGAAATTATTGAAACTGATAATATTGATGAAAGTGATGATGAAGATTCTCCCCCTAGATATGAATTGCCTGTTTTGCGTGAAGGTTATGTTATGAATGAAGAAACTGCTGGAGACTTCTTAGCTTGCAATGATAGATATGATCTTAAGAAATTATTAGCTAATCTTAAAGAAAAATCTTTGAATGCTAGAATGAAACATGACCCTGCTTTTGCTACTTCACCTATCTTTATTACTGATAAGGCTTATGATTTCTCTGTCGATCCTGAGTTAATTACATTGGTTGAATCTGATCCTTTTTATGGCGATGAATCTGAAACTATTGTGGCACATCTTACTAAATTAAATGATATAGCCACCCTATTTACTCATGATGAGAAAACTCGCTATTACTTTATCCTTAAGTTATTTCCGTTCTCATTAAAGGGTGATGCTAAAACATGGTTTAATTCTCTTGATCCTGGTTGTGTGCGTAGTCCCTAGGATATGATTTGTTACTTCTCTGCTAAATATTTCCCTGCTCATAAGAAACAAGCTGCCTTAAGGGAAATATATAATTTTGTGCAAATTGAAGAAGAGAGTCTCCCACAAGCTCGGGGGAGGCTTCTCCAATTACTTAATGCTTTGCCTGATCATCCTCTCAAGAAAAATGAAATACTTGATATCTTTTATAATGGACTAACCGATGCTTCCATAGACCACTTGGATAGTTGTGTTGGTTGTGTTTTTAGGGAAAGAATTGATGATCAAGCTGAATTGCTATTGAATGATATGTTGAGTAATGAAATTGATAGAACACTTCCTGAAACAACTCCTAAGCCAACTCCGAAGAAAAGGGGTATTCTATTTCTCAGTCCCAAAGATATGCAAGAGGAAAAGAAATCTATGAAAGAAAAAGGTATTAAAGCTAAAGATGTTAAGAATTTACCACCTATTGAAGAGATACATGGTCTTGATAACCCGACACACGTAGTAAAGGTAAATTCTCTCTACAGATTTGATAAATGTGAAATCCCGTCTATTAAAATTGCAAGCCAATGCTTGGATGAGTTTGATGACTTTATGGTTAAACAAGAAAACTTCAATGCTTATGTTGGTAGACAATTGAAATGCAATGCTGATATGCTCGAACACTTGAGTGATTATATGTCCAGAGTTAAAGGTGAACTTAAACTTATTAGTAAACATGCTTCTATGGTTACCACTCAAGTAGAACAAGTACTTAAGGCTCAGAATGATTTGCTCAGTGAATTAAATGATAAGAAAAATGATAATGTTGTTAGAGTTATGACTAGAGGGGGTAAAATTACTCAGGAACCTTTGTATCCTGAGGGCCACCCTAAGAGAATTGAGAAAGATTCTCAGAGAACTAATGTTGATGCACCTATTCCTTCTAAAAGGAAGAAAAAGAAAAATGATAGGACTTTGCATTTTTCTAGTGAACCTGTTGTAGACACACCTAAGAATCCTAATGATATTTCTCTTTCTGATGCTGAAGAACATGAACCTAGTGATAATGTTAATGATGATGTTCATGTTGATGCTCAACCTAGCAATGATAATTATGTAGAGATTGAACCTGTTGTTGATCTTGATAACCCACAATCAAAGAATCAACGGTATGATAAGAGAGAATTTGTTGCTAGGAAGCACGGTAAAGAAAGAGAACCATGGGTTCAGAAACCCATGCCTTTTCCTCCTAAACCATCCAAGAAAAAGGATGATGAAGATTTTGAGTGCGTTGCTGAAATGATTAGACCTATCTTTTTGCGTATGCGTTTGACTGATATGCTTAAAATGAACCCTTATGCTAAGTACATGAAGGATATTGTTACTAATAAAAGAAAGATACCGGAAGCTGAAATTTCCACCATGCTTGATAATTACACTTTTAAGGGTGGAATACCAAAGTAACTTGGAGATCCAGGAGTACCAACTATACCATGCTCCATTAAAAGAAACTATGTTAAAATTGCTTTACGTGATCTCGGAGCCGGTGTTAGTGTTATGCCTCTCTATTTATATCGTAGACTTGATTTGAATAAGTTGACACCTACTGAAATATCTTTGCAAATGGCTAATAAATCAACTGCTATACCTGTTGGTATTTGTGTGGATGTGCATGTTGTGGTTGCAAACGTAACTATTTTAACGGACTTTGTTATTCTTGGTATTCCTGAGGACGATAGTATGTCGATTATCCTTGATATTCTCCAACGTATCTACTTTTCCAAACACTTTTGCCCTTGTTTTGGACTCTAACTTGCATGATTTGAATGGAACTAACCTGGACTGGCGCTTTTTTCAACAGAATTGCCATGGTGTTATTTCTGTGCAGAAAAAAAATATTCTTGGAATGACCTGAGAATCAACGGAGAATATTTTTGGAATATATAAAAATACTGGCGAAAGAATCAAGGCCAGGGGGCCCACACCCTGTCCACGAGGTTGGGGGCGCACCCCCTGCCTCGTGGGCCCCCTGGTGCTCCATCGACCTCAACTCCAACTCCATATATTCATGTTCGGGGAGAAAAAAATAGGAGAGAAGGATTTGATACGTCTCCATCGTATCTACTTTTCCAAACACTTTTGCCCTTGTTTTGGACTCTAACTTGCATGATTTGAATGGAACTAACCCGGACTGACGTTGTTTTCAGCAGAATTACCAAGGTGTTATTTATGTGCAGAAACAAACGTTCTCGGAATGACCTGAAACTTCACGGAGCAGCTTTTTGGAAAATATAAAAAATATCTACAAAAGATGAAGGCTAGGGGGCCCACCACCTGTCCACAAGGGTGGGGGGCGCGCCTGCCCCCTAGGGCGCACCCCCCTACCTCGTGGGCCCCCTGGAGCTCCTCCGACTCCAACTCCAACTCTATATATTGTGTTTCGGGGAGAAAAATATCAGAGAGAAGAATTCATCGCGTTTTATGATACGGAGTCGCCGCCAAGCCCTAAAACCTCTCGGAAGGGCTGATCTGGAGTCCGTTCGGGGCTCCGGAGAGGGGAATCCGTCGCCATCGTCATCATCAACCATCCTCCATCACCAATTTCATGATGCTCACCGTCGTGCGTGAGTAACTTCATCGTAGGCTTGCTGGACGGTGATGGGTTGGATGGGATCTATCATGTAATCGAGTTAGTTTTGTTAGGGTTTGATCCCTAGTATCCACTATGTTCTGAGATTGATGTTGCTATGACTTTGCTATGCTTAATGCTTGTCACTAGGGCCCGAGTGCCATGATTTCAGATCTGAACCTATTTTGTTTTCATCAATATATGAGTGTTCTTGATCCTATCTTGCAAGTCTATGGTCGCCTATTATGTGTTATGATCCATTAACCCCGAAGTGATAGTAATCGGGATACTTACCGGGGATGACCGTAGTTTGAGGAGTTCATGTATTCACTATGTGTTAATGCTTTGTTCTGGTACTCTATTAAAAGGAGGCCTTAATATCCCTTAGTTTCCGTAAGGACCCCGCTGCCACGGGAGGGTAGGACAAAAGATGTTATGCAAGTTCTTTTCCATAAGCACATATGACTATATTCGGAATACATGCCTACATTACATTGATGAACTGGAGCTAGTTCTGTGTCACCCTAGGTTATGACTGTTACATGATGAACCACATCCGGCATAATTCTCCATCACTGATCCATTACCTACGAGCTTTCCATATATTGTTCTTTGCTTATTTACTTTCCCGTTGCTATTGCTATCATCACTACAAAATACCAAAAACATTACTTTTACTACTGTTACCTTTTGCTACCGTTACCACTACTATCATATTACTTTTCTACTAAATACTTTGCTGCAGATACTAAGTTTCCAGGTGTGGTTGAATTGACAACTCAGCTGCTAGTACTTGAGAGTGTTCTTTGGCTCCCCTTGTGTCGAATCAATAAATTTGGGTTGAATACTTTACCCTTGAAAACTGTTGCGATCCCCTATACTTGTGGGTTATCAAGACTATTTTCTGGCGCCGTTGCCGGGGAGCATAGCTCTATTCTTTGAGTCACTTGGGATTTATATCTGCTTATCATTATGAAGAACTTGAGAGATCCAAAAACCAAGATCTATCCCTCAATTACGAGGGGAGGTAAGGAACTGCCATCTAGCTCCGCACTTGATTCACCTTCTGTTTTGAGTAAGCTTGCGACACCTAAACCTGCTTCTGCTATTCATTTTGATATGTCGCATGTTATTGATGATGCCACTTCTGCTATACATGATACTTATGAGTAAACTACATCTATGCTTGATACTACTGTGCCACTTGGTGAATTTCCTAATGAACAACTTGCTAGGGCTAGAGAGATTGAAAATATTGAATCTGATAATACTGATGAAATTGATGATGAAGACTTACTTGTTATTCGTCAGGGTTATGTTTTTGATAAAGAACCTTCTTTAGCTATTTTAGCTTGCAAAGATAGACACGAACTTAAGAGGTTAGTAGCTAAATGGAATAAGCAATCTCTAAATGCTAGGATGAAACCTGACCCTGCTTTTGCTACTTCACCTATCTGTGTTACCGATAAGGATTATGAATTCTCTGTTGATCCTGATATAATTACTTTGGTTGAATCTGATCCTTTTCATGGCTATGAATCTAAAACTGTTGTGGCACATCTTATTAAATTAAATGATATAGCCACCCTGTTCACTACTGATGAGAGAACTCGTTACTTTTATATCCTTAAAATATTTCCGTTCTCATCAAAGGGTGATGCTAAGATATGGTTTAATTCTCTTGATCCTGGTTGTGTGCGTCCCCAGGATATGATTTATTATTTCTCTGCTAAATATTTCCCTGCTCATAAGAAACAAGCTGCTTTAAGGGATATATATAATTTTGTGCAAATTGAAGAAGAGAGTCTCCCACAAGCTTGGGGGAGGCTTCTCCAATTACTTAATGCTTTGCCTGATTATCCTCTCAAGAAAAATGAAATACTTGATATCTTTTATAATGGACTAACCGATGCCTCCAGAGATTACCTGGATAGTTGTGCTAGTTCTGTTTTTAGGGAAAGAACACCGGATGAAGCTGAAATTCTATTGAATAATATGTTGACAAATGAAAATAATTGGACACCTCCGGAGCCAATTCCTGAGCCTATTCCTAAACCAACTCCGAAGAAGAGAGGTATTCTATTTCTCAGTCCTGAAGATATGCAAGAGGCAAAGAAATCTGTGAAAGAAAAAGGTATTAAAGCTGAAGATGTTAAGAATTTACCTCCTATTGAAGAAATACATGGTCTTAATTTACCGCCTGTTAAAGAAACATATGATCTTAATCCTTTACCTATTGAAGAAACTCATGGTCTTGATAACCCGACACAGGTAGTAAAGGTAAATTCTCTCTATAGATATGATAAAGATGAAATCCCGTTTACTAAGTTTGCTAGCCCATGCTTAGATGAGTTTGATAAATTTATGGCTAAGCAAGAAGATTTTAATGCTTATTTTGGTAGACAATTGAAATACAATTCAAATATGCTTGAGCACTTGGGTGATTATATGGCTAATGTCAAAGGTGAACTTAAACTTATTAGTAAACATGCTTCTAAGGTTACCACTCAAGTAGAACAAGCACTTAAAGCTCAAAATGATTTTCTCAATGAATTGAATAGTAAGAATAATGATAATGCTGTTAGAGTTATGACTAGAGGTGGTAGAATGACTCAGGAACCTTTGTATCCTGAAGGCCATCCTAAGAGAATTGAGCAAGATTCTCAGAGAAATAATATAGATGCACCAAGTCTGAGTCCTTCTAAAAGGAAGAAAAGGAAAAATGATAGGACTTTGGATGCTTCTAGCGAACCTGTTATTGAAACACCTGAAAATCCAAATGATATTTCTATTTCTGATGCTGAAACTCAATCTGGTATTGAACCTGAAACTAGTGATAATGTTAATGATAATGTTCATGATGATGCTCAACCTAGTAATGATAATTATATAGAAATTGAACCTGCTGTTGATCTTGATAACCCACAATCAGAGAATCAATGTTATGATAAGAAAGACTTTGTTGCTAGGAAACATGGTAAAGAAAGAGAGCCTTGGGTTCAGAAACCCATGCCTTTTCCTCCCAAACCATCCAAGAAAAAGGATGATGAGGATTTTGAGCGCTTTGTTGAAATGATTAGACCTATCTTTTTGCGTATGCGATTAACTGATATGCTCAAAATGAATCCTTATGCTAAGTATATGAAAGATATTGTTACTAATAAAAGAAAGATACCGGAAGCTGAAATTTGCACCATGCTTGCTAATTATACTTTTAAGGGTGGAATACCAAAGAAACTTGGAGATCCAGGAGTACCCACTATACCATGCTCCATCAAAAGGAACTATGTTAAAACTGCTTTATGTGATCTTGGAGCCGGTGTTAGTGTTATGCCTCTCTCCTTATATCGTAGACTTGATTTGAATAAGTTGACACCTACTGAAATATCTTTGCAAATGGCCGATAAATCAACTGCTATGCCTATCGGTATTTGTGAGGATGTGCCTATTGTAGTTGCAAACGTTACTATTTTAACGGACTTTGTTATTCTTGATATTCCTGAGGATGATAGTATGTCTATTATTCTTGGAAGACCCTTTCTGAATACTGCAGGGGCTGTTATTGATTGCACTAAAGGCAATGTCACTTTTCAAGTTAATGCTAATGAGCATACGGTACACTTTCCGAGGAAACAACCTCAAGTTCATAGTATCAACTCTATTGGAAAAATTCCATCGATTATATTTGGAGGTTTTGAATTTCCTCTTCCTACTGTCAAGAAGAAATATGATATTCTTATTATTAGGGATGTGCATATCCCTGTTGAGGTAACATAGTGTTATTTGAAATTTCTCCAGTTCCATGTTATTCGGAATGAGTTCGTTAATAAGACTTGATCAACCTTGTTAGTGGATTCCTTTTGATGATCATGAGATGGATGAAACTAGAAGGCACAACCTTCTGTACCCTCATTTTACTTTCTGTTATTTATATTAAATAAAATAAAAATAGTATTTTTTTTCTATTTGTTATCTGATTATCCGTGCAATATAAAATTACCCCGAAAATAAAAGTTCTTCAAATTTCTGGAAAATTTGAGAATATTTGGCATTGAGAACACAGCAGGGGGGTCAACCACCTGCCCACGAGGGTGGAGGGCGCGCCCCCTGCCTCGTGGGCCCACGGTGGCCCTCCTCCACTTATTCCTACACCCACACACTTCTTCTTCCTCCCACAAACACGAATATCCAGCTCAAGCACGAGTTCTAACTCATCTTGCTGCCATTTTCGATCTCCTTGCTCAAAGCACCTCTCACAAAACTGCTTGGGGGGATTGTTCCTTGGTATGTGACTCCTCCATTGGTCCAATTAGTTTTTGTTCTGGTGCTTTATTCATTGCAAATTTTTGCTGCCTAGGTGACCATGTTCTTGAGCTTGCATGTCAAATTTGTATGATTCTAAGTAGTTTTGATGCATGATATAGGCCCTAGGCACTTGTAGGAGTAGTGCTATCAATATTATTGAGTTTGGTTTACTTTTATTTTGAAGTTACTAAAAAATTTCAGAGTTTTTCAGAGGAAGCAAAATGCTTAGGAAAATGTTCCAAGGTGGTTCCTCAAGGAAGCAAGGACCCAGGCTTGCAATGCGTGATGCTGATGAAGAGCCACCAAGAGACGCTCCATTGCGTCCTTGTGAATGGCCTTCTGAAAATTTTATGGATCGAGCAGGAATTAAGGAAGAATTCAACGCATATTTGCGTAATGCCGATCTTGTGAGCTTCGAGGAAGAGAAGTGCAGCCAGTATCACAATATCACTAGTACCTTTGTGAGGAGGTTTGAATTTTCATCTTCACGTAAGTCTCCAACTGTCCTGTTTGATATTTATGAAAATTCCTATACTATGGACTTAGAGGATTTTACCACTGCTTGCAAACTTCTACAATGGGGTAGTATAAGGGATCCTCGCAAATCTGAATTTAGAGATTTTCTTGCTAGCATAACTGTGGGAGAATCTAGAGATATAACACAAGCTACCATAGGGAGCATTCACTTTCCTGCTATACATTATTTTGCTCTCTTCATAGGTAGATGCATTAATGGTAAAGATGAGGCATGTCACATGTGTGTCCCTGACCTCAGTATTCTTAGGAGTGCTGTGTTAGGAGACAAATCTTATAATTTGGGAGCCATTGTTGCACGTAGGTTGCATCTTAATAGATTTAATGGAGATTTCTTTGGAGGAATTTATGCAACCCGCATAGCTAATTTTCTTGGTGTAGCCATATACGAAGATGATATTGAATTACCCCCCTCCTTACCTAGACTTTAAAACTATGGTTCACCACCAGTTTGTCGAGAGGAACGAATCACCTCTCCAGTATCGACTAATCTTTGATAGACGCCGTGCTATCCATATTACTCTCGCTGCTCCTGCCTTCTTTGATCATCAGGAAAAAGGAAGATATGTTATTTCCAAAGAGGAGACAGATGAGTACGAGAGGAGAGCGTAGGCCGCTCGTCGCCACGCTACAGCTCAGGAGGTGATAGCCGCTGCATCTCAGTATGACCCCAACTATTATTATGGATATCCGCCAGGCCAGCCATGGCCATAGACCAACTTAGGCCAAAAGCCTAAACTTGGAGGAGTACGTATTTCTCACTGACATTACATCTATGATCACACACTTATTGCTAGATGTCGGTGCTCATACTTTTTCATTGTATCATCCATGCTAGTTTATTTTATTTTTTATGCTTTCCTCTTGTGTGTTTGATAAAACTTAAGAAAAACCAAAAAAATAGTTGTAGCTTTTAATTAGTTTACTTTTCATGCCTGTAGTAGTAATTAAAAAGAAAACCCAAAAATATTTCCTGTTCTTATTTTACTTGTTGGGAGCTCTCGTGTGTAAATAGTTTTATTTCTTTTCTTTTCTTTGGGGGTCGATAGGAGAAGACCATAATTAAATTGTTGAAGTGGCTCTTATATGCATTATTGTTGATCTGACAAAAGAGCCCATATTGCCTTGTCTTCTCCTGTTTATTGAATGCTTGCAGATTCCAGCTTAGTCCAATGCACGTGCACTATTATTATTATTCACATCGTTCGGTCATGCAAGTGAAAGGCAATTATGACGATATGTGATGGACTGACTGAGATAAGAAAAGCTGGTATGAACTCGACCTCTTTTGTTTTTGTAAATATGATTAGTTCATCGTTCCTAATTCAGCCTATTATGAATAAACATGTTTGCAATGACAACTAGAGATCATAGTTTCTTGTGTCATGCTTGATTAGCTATGAGTTATAATGGTTTATCTTGCGTGCCAACATGCTATTAAAATTGTTGTGATGTGGTATGATAGGGTGGTATCCTCCTCTGAATGATTTAAGCGACTTGACTTGGCGCATGTTCACGCATGTAGTTGAAACAAAATCAACATAGCCTTCACGATATTTATGTTCATGGTGGATTATATCCTACTCATGCTTGCATTCAGTGTTGATTAATTTTAATGCATGCTCATGACTGTTGTCGCTCTCTAGCTGGTCGCTTCCCAGTCTTTTGCTAGCCTTCACCTGTACTAAGCGGGAATACTGCTTGTGCATCCAATCCCTTAAACCCCAAAGTTATTCCACATGAGTCCACTATACCTACCCATATACGGCGTCTACCTGCCGTTCCAAGTAAATTTGTATGTGCCAAACTCTAAACCTTCAAATAAATATCCTGTTTTGTATGCTCGAATAGCTCATGAATCAACTAGGGCTGTCCGTATCTTCCATGTTAGGCGGGTTATTCTCAAGAGGAGTGGACTCCGCTCCTCACTCACGAGATAAATGGCTGGTCACCGAGATGCCTAGTCCCATGCTTTATGCAAACTAAATCAAAATAATTGCAAACAAAACTCCCCCTGGGACTTTTGTTAGTTGGAGGCACTCGTTGTTTCGAGCAAGCCATGGATTGATGCTTGTTGGTGAAAGGGGGAGTATAAACTTTACCATTCTGTTTGGGAACCGCCTATAATGTGTGTAGCATGGAAGATATTGCCATCTCTTGGTTGTTATGTTGACAATGAAAGTATACCGCTCAAAATATTATTCACCTCTATTTCAAAACCGAGCTCTGGCACCTCTACAAATCCCTGGTTCCCTCTGCGAAGGGCCTATCTATTTACTTTTATGCTGAGTCATCATCCTCTTATTCAAAAGCACCACTTGGAGAGCAATGTTGTCATTTGCATTCATTACTGTTAGTTTACATTGAGCACCACTCCGAGATTTATTATTATTGCTCGCTAGTTGATTATGCTATTGATATGAGTAAACTTGAGACCTAAGCGTTATTGCGAATGTGGTTAGTTATAATCATTGCTCAAAACTTGAATGTTGGATCTACATATTTACAACAACAAGAGGAAACAAAGTTTGTAAAAGTTTTTCTTTATCACTTTCATTTTATCAACTATTGCTTGAGGACAAGGAAAGGTTTAAGCTTGGGGGAGTTGATACGTATCCATCGTATCTACTTTTCCAAAGACTTTTGTCCTTGTTTTGGACTCTAACTTGCATGATTTGAATGGAACTAACCTGGATTGACGATGTTTTCAGCAGAATTACCATGGTGTTATTTATGTGCAGAAACAAATGTTCTCGGAATGACCTGAAACTTCATGGAGCAACTTTTTGGAAAATATATAAAATACCTGCAAAAGATGAAGGCCAGGGGCCCACCACCTGTCCAGGAGGGTGGGGGCACGCCTGACCCCTAGGACGCGCCCCTACCTCGTGGGCCCCCTGGAGCTCCTCCAACTCCAACTCCAACTCTATATATTGTGTTTCGGAGAGAAAAAAATCAGAGCGAAGAATTCATTGCATTTTACGATACGGAGCCGCCGCCAAGCCCTAAAACCTCTCGGGAGGGCTGATTTGGAGTCCGTTCGAGGCTCCGGAGAGGGGAATCAGTCATCATCATCATCATCAAACCATCCTCCATCACCAATTTCATGATGCTCACCGCCGTGCGTGAGTAATTCCATCGAAGGCTTGCTGGACGGTGATGGGTTGGATGGGATCTATCATGTAATCGAGTTAGTTTTGTTAGGGTTTGATCCCTAGTATCCACTATGTTCTGAGATTGATGTTGCTATGACTTTGCTATGCTTAATGCTTGTCACTAGGGCCCGAGTGCCATGATTTCAGATCTGAACCTATTATGTTTTCATCAATATATGAGTGTTCTTGATCCTATCTTGCAAGTCTATAGTCACCTATTATGTGTTATGATCCGTTAACCCCGAAGTGACAATAATCGGGATACTTACCAGTGATGACCATAGTTTGAGGAGTTCATGTATTCACTATGTGTTAATGCTTTGTTCCGGTACTCTATTAAAAGGAGGCCTTAATATCCCTTAGTTTCCATAAGGACCCCGCTGCCACGGAAGGGTAGGACAAAAGATGTTATGCAAGTTCTTTTCCATAAGCACGTATGACTATATTCGGATACATGCCTACATTACATTGATGAACTGGAGCTAGTTCTGTGTCACCCTAGGTTATGACTATTACATGATGAACCGCATCCGGCATAATTCTCCATCACTGATCCATTGCCTACGAGCTTTCCATATATTGTTCTTCGCTTATTTACTTTCCCGTTGCTATTGCTATCATCACTACAAAATACCAAAAACATTACTTTTACTACTGTTACCTTTTGCTACCATTACCACTACTATCATATTACTTTGCTACTAAATACTTTGCTACAGATACTAAGTTTCCAGGTGTGGTTGAATTGACAACTCAGCTGCTAATACTTGAGAGTATTCTTTGGCTCCCCTTGTGTCGAATCAATAAAATTGGGTTGAATACTTTACCCTCGAAAACTATTGCGATCCCCTATACATGTGGGTTATCAGGATTCATCATGTTTTACGATACAGAGCCGCCGCCAAGCCCTAATCTCTCTTGGAAGGGCTGATCTGCAGTCTGTTCGGGGCTCCGGAGAGGGTAATCTGTCGCCATCGTCATCATCAACCTTCCTCTATCACCAATTGCATGATGCTCACTGCCGTGCATGAGTAATTCCATCATAGGCTTGCTAGACGGTGATGGGTTGGATGAGATTTATCATGTAATCGAGTTAGTTTTTGTTAGGGTTTGATCCCAAATATCCATTATGTTCTGAGATTGATGTTGCTATGACTTTGCTATGCTTAATGCTTGTCACTAGGGCCCGAGTGCCATGATTTCAGATCTGAACCTATTATGTTTTCATGAATATATGTGAGTTCTTGATCCTATCTTGCAAGTCTATAGTCACTTATTATGTGGTATGATCCGTTAACCCCGAAGTGACAATAATCATGATACTTATCGGTGATGACCGTAGTTTGAGGAGTTCATGTATTCACTATGTGTTAATGCTTTGGTCCGGCACTCTATTAAAAGGAGGCCTTAATATCCCTTACTTTCCAATAGGACCCCGCTGCCATGGGAGGGTAGGACAAAAGATGGCATGCAAGTTCTTTTCCATAAGCATGTATGACTATATTCGAAATACATGCCTACATTACATTGATGAACTGGAGCTAGTTATATGTCACCCTATCTTATAACTATTGCATGAGGAATCGCATCTGACATAATTATCCATCACTGATCCATTGCCTACGAGCTTTTCACATATTGTTCTTCGCTTATTTACTTTTCCGTTGCTACTGTTACAATCACTATAAAACTAAAACTATTACTTTTGCTACCGTTACCGCTATTATCATATTACTTTGCTACTAAATACTTTGCTGCAGGTATTAAGTTTCCAGGTGTGGTTGAATTGAAAACTCAGCTGCTAATACTTGAGAATATTCTTTGGCTCCCCTTGTGTCGAATCAATAAATTTGGGGGGCGCGCCCCCCACCCTTGTGGACAGGGTGTGGGCCCCCTGACGTTGATTTTTTCGCTAGTATTTTTTATATATTCCAAAAATATTCTCCATGAAGTTTCAGGTCATTTCGAGAACTTTTATTTGTGCACAAAAATAACACCATGGCAATTCTGCTGAAAACATCGTAAGTCCGGGTTAGTTCCATTCAAATCATGCAAGTTAGAGTCCAAAACAAGGTCAAAAGTGTTTGGAAAAGTAGATACGATGAAGACGTATCAACTCCCCCAAGCTTAAACCTTTGCTTGTCCTCAAGCAATTCAGTTGACAAACTTAAAGTGATAAAGAAAAACTTTTACAAACTCTGTTTGATCTTGTTGTAAATATGTAAAGCCAGCATTCAAGTTTTCAGCGAAGATTATGAAGTAACCATTTTCACAATTAGATTTAGGTCTCATGTTTACTCATATCAATAGCATAATCAACTAGCAAGCCATAACAGTAAATCTCGAATGACAACACTTTCTCAAAACAATCGTAATATGATATAACAAGATGGTATCTCGCTGGCCCTTTCTGAGACCGCAAAACATAAATGTAGAGCACCTCTGAAGATCAAGGACTGACTAAACATTGTAATTCATGGTAAAAGAGATCCAGTCATACTCAATATAACTAATAGTAATGCATGCAAATGACAATGGTGCTCTCCAACTGGTACTTTTTAATAAGAGGATGATGACTCAACATAAAAGTAAATAGATAGGTCCTTCTCAGAGGGAAGCAGGGATTTGTAGAGGTGCCAAAGCTCGATTTTGAAATAGAGATGAATAATATTTTGAGCGGTATACTTTCATTGTCAACATAACAACCAAGAGATCTCGATATCTTCCATGCTACACACATTATAGGAGGTTCCCAAATAGAATGGTAAAGTTTATACTCCCCCTACCACCAACAAACATCAATCAATGGCTTGTCCGAAACAACGGGTGCCTCCAACTAATAACAATCCTGGGGGAGTTTTGTTTGCAATTATTTTAATTTAAGCATGGGACTGTGCATCCTGGTTACCAGCCATTTTCTCGTAAATGAGGAGCGGAGTCCACTCCTCTTGAGAATAACCCGCCTAGCATGGAAGATTAGACAGCCCTAGTTGATACATGAGCTATTCGAGCATACAAAACAAAATTTCATTTGAAGGTTTAGAGTTTGGCACATACAAATTTACTTGGAACGGCAGGTAGATACCGCATATAGGAAGGTATGGTGGACTCATATGGAATAACTTTGGGGTTTATGGAAGTGGATGCACAAGCAGTATTCCCGCTTAGTATAAGTGAAGGCTAGAAAGAGACTGGGAAGCGACCAGCTAGAGAGCGACAAAATTCGTGAACATGCATTAAAATTAATCAACACTGAGTGCAAGCATGAGTAGGATATAATTCACCATGAACATAAATATCGTGGAGGCTATGTTGATTTTGTTTCAACTACATGCGTGAACATGTGCCAAGTCAAGCCACTCAAATCGTTCAAAGGAGGATACCACCCTATCATACCACATCGCAACCATTTTAATAGCATGTTGGCATGCAAGGTAAACCATTATAAACTCCTAGGTAATTAAGCATGTCATGAGCAACTATAATCTCTAATTGTCATTACAAACATGTTTCATTCATAATAGGCTGAATCAGGAACGATAAACTAATCATATTTACATAAACAAGATAGATCGAGTTCATACCAGCTTTTCTCATCTCAATCAGTCCATCATATATCGTCGTTATTGCCTTTCACTTGCACAACCGAACGGTGTGGATAATAATAATAGTGCGCGTGCATTGGACTAAGCTGTAATCTACAAGCTTTTAATACAAGGGAGAAGACAAGGCAATATGGGCTCTTGGTTAAATCAACAATAATGCGGATGAGAGCCACTCAAGAATTTCATCATGGTCTTCTCCTCTCGACCCCCAAAGAAAAGAAAAGAAACAAAACTATTTACACGGGAAAGCTCCCAACAAGAAAAAGAAGAACGAGAAATATTTTTGGGTTTCTTTTAATTACTACTACTACAGGCATGAAAAGTAAACTAGCTAAAAGCTACAACTATTTTTTTTGTTTTCTTAAGGTTTTTCAAACACACAAGAGGAAGGCTTAAAAACAAAATAAACTAGCATGGACAATACAATGAAAAAGTATGAGCACTGACAACTGGCATGAGTGTGAACATGAATGTAATGTCGGTGAGAAATACGTACTCCCCCAAGCTTTGGATTTTGGCCTAAGTTGGTCTATGCCCATGGATCAAAGTGGTCCCCTCTAGTGTACTAAGGAGGGTCCTCGGGGTGCCACTGGTTGGCAATCTCCTCCGGATCCCACTGATAAACCGACTGTCGATAAGGATCAAGGGGTGGCTCCGGCTCGGGCTCTGGGGATCGTGTTCACTCCCAATATGCATAAATGTCATCGAGCAAGATGATGTATGTGCCTGAATAAATGTTAAACAAAGAAGGTGCAGGCAGGGTAATAAGCTGACAAGTCCTTTCAGTGAATACCAGGTTATAAATGAATCTCTTGTCCTTATCATCGCGAATAAAATCATGTGCTACCATACTTTTATAATCTAAGAAAATAGGGGGCATCACTTTTTCTTCTTTCTCAAAGTGTCGAATAGGTATCTCAAAATATTTGGCAATATGGGAAGCGAAGAAACCACCAAAAATGGGGCCCTTTGTACGGTTCAGACTCAACTGCTTAGCAATCATAGCACCTAAACTGAAAGTTCTATCACGGAGTAAAGCATGGCGCAAAATGGCGAGGTCAGGAGCACTAAGTCCCCCATTGTTCCCGCGGCCAATTCAAAATCTACTAACAAATATTTCATAGTAATGTAGAACAGGAAAATGTATGCTATTAGTTCTTGCATCTGACACTTTTCTCATTTCCCCTACAACAATCATATCAATAAATCCTGCCACATCCCTAGGATGTGGTTCCTCGATGCTGCCCTCAAAAGGCAACTTGCAAACCGCACAAAGATCATAAAGTGACATCTCCTTATACTCATCATACAAATAAAAATCCACAGAAGGTGGCGACCTCCTAGAATGGAAATGAAAATTTTGCACAAAAACATTAGTGAGTAGGAGATACTGTTCGAGCTGGTCGTGGAGGAAGTCGGTGAGGCCCGCATTCTCAGCCAAATAATAGAAGTCTTCATAAATCCCGGCTTCTCTCAAGAACTCATCACAAGGCCATTTGCACGGCCGAACCGCCACAGTGCAAGGAAGATTATATTTGGGCTTCTTATTCTCTTCGCTTTTCTTATCCTTCGAGCTTCAGCTCGAAGAGCCCCTCAAAAATCTCTTCATCATTTTCTGAAAATTTTAGTAACTTATAATAAAAGTGAACCAAACTCAACAAGATTGATAGCAACTACTCCTACAAGTGCCTAGATGCCATATCATGCATTAAAACTACTTGGGACCATACAAATTTGACATGCAAGCTCATGAACAGGGTCACCTAAGAAGCAAAATTTTGCAATAAATAAATCACTAGAACAAAAACTAATTGACCATTGGAGGAGTCACATACCGAAGAACAATCCCCCAAAGCAGTTTTGTGAATGGAGCTTTGAGCAAGGAGATCAAAAATGGCAACAAGATGAGCTAGAAATCGGGTTTGAGCTAGTCGAGGATTTTTTCTGGAGGAAGACGAAGTGTGTGGGTGCAAGAATAAGTGAAGAGGGCCCACTTGGGGTCCACGAGGCGGGGGCGCGCCCCTAGGGGGTGGGCGCACCCTCCACCCTGGTGGGCACATGGTGGGTCCCCCTGGTGTGTTCTCAGTGCCAAATATTCTTAAATATTCTAGAAAAAACCATATTGAATTTTCAGGGCATTTGGAGAACTTTTATTTTCGGGGTATTTTTTATTGCAAGGATAATTCAGAAAACAGACAGAAAATACTATTTTTGCTTTATTTAATCTAAATAACAGAAAGTAAAAGGATGGTACAGAGAGTTATGCTTTCTAACTTCATCCATCTCATGCTCATCAAAAGGAATCCACTAACAAGATTGATCAAGTCTTGTTAACAAACTCTTTCCGAATAACATGAAACCGGAGAATTTTCGAATAACACTAAGTTACCTCAACAGGGATATGCATGTCCCCAACAATAAGAATATCATATTTCTTCTTGACAGTAGGAAGAGGAAATTCAAAATCTCCAATAGTAATTGTTGAAGTTTTTCCAATAGAATATATACTGTGGTCTTGAGGTTGTTTCCTCGGAAAGTGCACCGTATGCTCATTACCATTAACATGAAAAGTGACATTGCCTTTGTTGTAATCAATAACAGCCCCTGCAGTATTCAAAAAGGGTCTACCAAGAATAATAGACATACCATCGTCCTCGGGAATGTCAAGAATAACAAAGCCCATTAAAATAGTAACGTTTGCAACCACAACAGGCACATCCTCACAAATACCGACAGGTATAGCAGTTGATTTATCAGCCATTTGCAAAGATATTTTAGTGGGTGTCAACTTATTCAAATCAAGTCTACGATATAAAGAGAGAGGCATAACACTAACACCGGCTCCAAGGTCACATAAAGCAGTTTTAACATAGTTTCTTTTGATGGAGCATGGTATAGTTGGTACTCCTGGATCTCCAAGTTTCTTTGGTATTCCACCCTTAAAATTATAATTAGCAAGCATGGTGGAAATTTCATCTTCCGGTATCTTTCTTTTATTTGTAACAATATCAGTCATATACTTAGCATAAGGATCCATTTTAAGCATATCAGTCAAATGCATACGCAAAAAGATAGGTCTAATCATTTCAGCAAAGCGCTCCAAATCCTCATCATCCTTTTTCTTGGATGGTTTAGGAGGAAAAGGCATGGTTTTCTGAACCCATGGTTCTCTTTCTTTACCGTGCTTCCTAGAAACAAAGTCTCTCTTATCATAACGTTGATTCTTTGATTGTGGGTTATCAAGATCAACAGTAGGTTCAATCTCTACATCATTGTCATTGCTAGGTTGAGCATCAACATGAACATCATCATTAAAGTTATCACTAGGTTCATGTTCATTACCAGATTGTGTTTTAGCATCAGAAATAGAAATATCATTGGGATTCTCAGGTGTGTGAACAATAGGTTCACTAGAAGCATGCAAAGTTCTATCATTTTTCTTTTTATTCCTCTTAGAAGAACTAGGTGCATCAACATTAGTTCTCTGAGAATCTTGCTCAATTCACTTAGGGTGGCCCTCAGGATACAAAGGTTCTTGGGTCATTTTACCCCCTCTAGTCACAACTCTAACAACATTATCATTTTTCTTTCATTTAATTCATTAAGCAAATCATTCTGAGCTTTAAGTACTTGTTCTACTTGAGTGGTAACCATAGAAGCATGTTTACTAATAAGTTTAAGTTCACCTTTAACTCTAGACATATAATCACTCAAGTGTTCAATCATATAAGCATTACGTTTCA
This sequence comes from Triticum aestivum, assembly GCF_018294505.1. NCBI lineage: Eukaryota > Viridiplantae > Streptophyta > Magnoliopsida > Poales > Poaceae > Triticum > Triticum aestivum. The sequence goes on along the minus strand of NC_057797.1, from coordinate 639,440,851 downwards.
ATTGTCTACCAACATAAGCATTGAAGTCTTCTTGTTTAACCATAAAATTATCAAACTCATGCAAGCATTGGCTAGCAAACTTAGTAGATGGGATTTCACCCTTATCAAATCAATAGAGAGAATTTACCTTTACTACCTGTGTCGGGTTATCAAGACCATGTATCTCTTCAATATGTGGTATATTCTTAACATCTTCAGCTTTAATACCTTTTTCTTTCATAGATTTATTTGCCTCTTGCATATCTTGAGGACTGAGAAATAGAACACCCCTTTTCTTCGGAGTTGGCTTAGGAGTTGGTTCAGGAAGTGTCCAATCATTTTCATTACTGAACATATTATTCAATAGCAATTCAGCTTGATCAACAGTTATTTCCCTGAAAACACAACCAGCACAACTATCCAGGTGGTCTCTGGAAGCATCGGTTAGTCCATTATAAAAGATATCAAGTATTTCATTTTTCTTGAGAGGATGATCAGGCAAAGCATTAAGTAATCGGAGAAGCCTCCCCCAAGCTTGTGGGAGACTCTCTTCTTCAATTTGCACAAAGTTATATGTTTCCCTTAAGGCATCTTGTTTCTTATGAGCGGGGAAATATTTAGCAGATAAGTAATAAATCATATCCTGAGGACTACGCACACAACCAGGATCAAGAGAATTAAACCATGTTTTAGCATCACCCTTTAATGAGAACAGAAACAACTTAAGGATAAAGTAATAGCGAGTTTTCTCATCATTAGTGAACAGGGTAGCTATGTCATTTAATTTAGTAAGATGTGCCACAACAGTTTCAGATTCATAGCCATGAAAAGGATTAGATTCAACCAAAGTAATTAACTCGGGATTGACAGAGAAATCATAATCCTTATCAGAGATACAGATAGGTGAAGTAGCAAAAGCCGGGTCATGTTTCATTCTAGCATTCAAGGATTTTTCTTTCAGCTTAGCTAACAATTTCTTAAGATCATATCTATCATTACAAGCTAAAAAGTCTCTAGCAGTTTCTTCATCCATAACATAACCTTCATGCACAACAGGCAATTCATATCTAGGGGGAGAATCTTCATCATCACTTTCATCAATATTATCAGTCTTAATAATTTCATTCTCTCTAACCCACAAGTATAGGGGATCGCAACAGTTTTCGAGGTTAGAGTATTCAACCCAAATTTATTGATTCGACACAAGGGGAGCAAAAGAATATTCTCAAGTATTAACAGTTGAGTTGTCAATTCAACCGCACCTGAAAGACTTAATATCAGCAGCAAAGTATTTAGTAGCAAAGTAATATGGAAGTAACGGTAACAGTGGCAAAAGCAATAGTATTGGTTTTTTTAGTGATTTTAAAAGTGGCAACGGTAAAGTAACTAAGCAAAGATCAATATGTGCTCGTAGGCAATGGATCAGTGATGGATAATTATGTCGGATGCGATTTCTCATGCAACAGTTATAACATAGGATGACACAGAACTAGTTCCAGTTCATCAATGTAATGTAGGCATATATTCCGAATATAGTCATATGTGCTTATGGAAAAGAACTTGCATGACATGTTTTGTCCTACCCTCCCATAGCAGCGGTTTCCTATTGGAAACTAAGGGATATTAAGGCATCCTTTTAATAGAGTACCGGAACAAAGCATTAACACTTAGTGAATACATGAACTCCTCAAACTACGGTCATCACCGGGAGTGGTCCCAATTATTGTCACTTCGGGGTTACCGGATCATAACACATAGTAGGTGACTATTGACTTGCAAGATAGGATCAAGAACTCACATATATTCATGGAAACATAATAGGTTCAGATCTGAAATCATGGCACTCGGGCCCTAGTGACAAGCATTAAGCATAGCAAAGTCATAGCAATATCAATATCAGAACATAATGGACACTAGGAATCAAACCCTAACAAAACTAACTCGATTACATGATAAATCTCATCCAACCCATCACCGTCCAGCAAGCCTATGATGGAATTACTCATGCATGGCGGTGAGCATCATGAAATTGGTGATGGTGGAAGGTTGATGATGGCAATGGCGACGGATTCCCCTCTCTGGAGCCCCGAACGGACTCCAGATCAGCCCTCCCGGGAGAGATTAGGGCTTGGCGGCGGCTTCGTATCGTAAAAAGTGATTAATCCTTCTCTCTGGGTTTTTTCTCCCTGAACGTGAATGTATAGAGTTGGAGTTGAGGTCGGTGGAGAATTTGGGGGCCCACGAGGCAAGGGGCGCCCCCCCCCCCCACCCTCATGGACAGGGTGTGGGCCCCCTGACGTTGATTCTTTCACTGGTATTTTTTATATATTCCAAAAATATTCTCCATGAAGTTTCAAGTCATTCCGAGAACTTTTATTTGTGCACAAAAATAACACCATGGCAATTCTGCTGAAAACAGCGTCAGTCCGGGTTAGTTCCATTCAAATCATGCAAGTTAGAGTCCAAAACAAGGTCAAAAGTTTTTGGAAACTAGATACGATGGAGATGTATCATATATAAGGGCCAGAATTGAACAGATAAAGAATAGGTACCAAACCAATTGTCCTCCCAAAACCTGATCTTCTTTCCATTACCAACTACCCACCTATATCCAAATTTTAAGGCTTTGGCTGCCCAGATAACACCCGTCCAAAACCTAGAGGTTTGTTGGGTGCTACATGCAAAGATGTTTGGGGAGCTATTGAGATATTTAGCGTCCACAATAGATCTCCATATTTTCCCCTCATCCTTAATGTATCTCTTAATCCATCTCCCCAAGAGGCAGAGATTAACATTTCTTATGTTTGGGGCTCCTAGGCCACCATGCTCTTTTTTCATACAAACCAGGTGCCAGTTGGCAAGATGCAGCTTCCTATTTCCTTCAAAGTCACTCCAGAGATAGTGGGCTAGCTGGCTGTTAATCAGGTTTAAAGCCCACTTAGGAAACTTAAAGAAGGAAAGCAAGTAAACTGGGACACTACCTAGACAAGTTTTGATTAGGGTTAGTCTGGCAGGGTAGGATAGCAATTCCCCCCTCTAGCCATCCATCTTCTTTAGAATCTTATCTATGAGTGGTTGGATGTCCTCCCTTCTCAACTTATCATAGTGAAGAGGGATACCCAAATATATGATGGGGAAAGCACCCACAGTGCATCCCATAATATTAGCGAAAGAAGCAGTTTCTTGATCAGTCAAACCTATTGGGATGAGTTCACTTTTAGCATAGTTAATCCTCATCCCAGAGACATGTTCAAAACAGGTAAGGACCTTCTTTAGGTTCCCGGCTTTATCTTCATCTTTATCTACAAAGAGAATTGTGTCATATGCATATTGCAGGCAGACCACACCACTGGGAACCAGGTCAGAACAGAGGCCTTTGATTAGGTCATTGGCCACAGCTTTAGCAAGCATTTTGCTAAGGATATCTACCACTAAATTGAACAGGAGAGGGGAAATGGTACCCCCCTGCCTCGGTCCTTTTCCAGTGGTGAAAAAACTACCTTCTAATCCATTAATTTTAACCCCTACAGACCCTAGATGAGTGATTTGGTAGATCCACTTCCTCCACCTAGGCCCAAAGTTCCTTTTCTCCAGGATTTCCATAAGGAAATCTAGATTGACTTTATCAAAAGCCTTCTCGTAATCTAGTTTAAGGACTAGACCAGGGCAATTTCCATGATAGGTGGAGTGCAACACTTCATGAGCTGTCACCACACTTTCTAGAATGAACCTACCTTTTATAAATGCATATTGATTGCTAGAGGTAAGTAAATTCATAAGGATGGCTAATCTATTAGTAAGAACTTTAGTAAAGACCTTAAATATGCAATTAAGAAGGCTAATGGGTCTAAATTTTTCTCATATTAGTGGCATCTTTCTCTTTAGGGATAAGAGTAAGAACAACAAAGTTAAGTCTACAAATATCCAAATCCCCATTATGAAAGGTTGCAAACATATCCATGATATCCCCTTTAATAGTATCCCAAAAATGCTGAAGGAAAAGGAAGGAGAGCCCATCTGGGCCAGGGCCCCCCTCAGGGTATGACCCAAATATAGCTTCCTTCACTTCCTCTTCAGTAAAAGGTTTTTGTAAGTCAGTATTATCAGATTCTTTAACTTTCTCATCCTCAGAGAAGAAGTGATCATTAAGGCTGAACCCTTTCCTATCTTATTTCTAGAATAGGTTTTTATAGTAGGAGGTAGCTATGTCTAACATATCATTAGTATCTGTAGCAGTCCTAGATTGCCCCACCAGAGCATGAATGAGGGTTTTCCTCCTTCTCTGGTAGGCTACAACAAGGAAATACTTAGTGTTTCTATCTCCTTCTAAAATGTCTCTGTCTCTAGACCTCTGTCTGGCCTCAGCCTCTTCTTTGAGCCAGATTTCTTGAAGTTCAGAAATAATCTCTTTCATTCTTCCTGACTCTAGGTCAGAAAGGGGTACATATTCTGATCTGATATCAAGGCTATCATATTCTTCAGTCAGGGAATTTTTAAGCTTCCTAAGCTTGGCACCTACATTCCTACTCCACCCTCTACTGAATTTTCTAAATCTCCTGACTTTTTCTTGCCAAATGTCAATAGGGGTGGTACTTTTGACAGGGGCAGACCAGATTTTGATCACCGAGTCTTTAAATTATTTTTGAAGAAGCCACCATTTCTCAAATTTAAAGCTAGGCTTCCTAGGGATGCAGTCTATCCCTGAGTTCCAGAGGATGGGTGTGTGATCACTCCCAGTTCTGGGTAGAGCCTGAGAGTTGCTCAAAGGGAAAACAACATCTAATTCTGTTGTACCAAAAATCCTATCAATGGTAGACATAATTAAGTTTTCTTGGTTGTTGGACCAAGTAAACTGTCTACCAGACATTCTAATTTCTAGAAGGATCCAGATTTCAATCCATGCATTAAATTTGTCACTCCAAGAGTGATTGATGCTACCATTGCTTTTATCTTTTTGATATCTCACCATGTTAAAGTCACCTCCTATGACATTAGGTTGGTGATTAGCAATGAAGAGACCATGCAACTCTAAAAGGAAATCATCTTTCCCTTCATCATATGGAGACCCTGTAGGATCAAAAGTATGTCTAGAAGGGGGGTGATTAGACTACTTGACCAAATAAAAATCTAGGGTTTTCCCAATTTTAAGTCTTGGCAGATTTTAGCAACTTAGCACAATTCAAGTAATCAACCTACACATGCAATTCTAAGAGTATATGATACGTCTCCAACGTATCTATAATTTTTGATTGCTCCATGCTATATTATCTACTGTTTTAGGCAATATTGGGCTTTATTATCCACTTCTATATTATTTTTGGGACTAACCTATTAACCGGAGGCCCAGCCCAGATTTGTTGTTTTATGCCTATTTCAGTGTTTTGAAGAAAAGGAATATCAAACGGAGTTGAAACGGAACGAAATCAACTTGAGAAGTTATTTTTGGAAGGAAACACACCTGATGGACTTGGACCCCACGTCAGAAGATACGGGTGCTGCCCACGAGGGTGGGGGCACGCCCACCCCCCTAGGGCACGCCCCCCTGCCTCATGGGGCCCCCGTGGCTCCCCTGACGTGCTTCTTCTGCCTATATAACTCCATATACCCTAAAACTTCCAGAAAAAACAATAGATCGGGAGTTCCGCTGCCAGAAGCCTCCGTAGCCACCAAAAACCAATCTAGACCCGTTCCGGCACACTGCCGGAGGGGGCAATCCTTCTCCGGTGGCCATCTTCATCATCCCGGTGCTCTCCATGACGAGGAGGGAGTAGTTCTCCCTCGGGGCTGAGGGTATGTACTAGTAGCTATGTGTTTGATCTCTCTCTCTCGTGTTCTTGAGATGATACGATCTTGATGTATCACGAGCTTTGCTATTATATTTGGATCCTATGATGTTTCCCCCCCCCCTCTTCTCTCTTGTAATGATCGAGTTTCACCTTTGAAGTAATCTTATCGGATTGAGTCTTTAAAGACTTGAGAACACTTGACGTATGTCTTGTCGTGGATATCTGTGGTGACAATGGGATACCGCGTGCCACTTGATATATGTTAAGGAGACCAACTTGCGGGTTCATGAACCTATGCATAGGGGTTGGCACACGTTTTTGTCGTGATTCTCCGGTAGAAACTTTGGGGCACTCTTTGAGGTCCTTTGTGTTGGTTGAATAGATGAATCTGAGATTGTGTGATGCATATCGTATAATCATACCCATGGATACTTGAGGTGACATTGGAGTATCTAGGTGACGTTAGGGTTTTGGTTGATTTGTGTCTTAAGGTGTTATTCTAGTACGAACTCTAGGGCTGTTTGTGACACTTATAGGAATAGCCCAACGGATTGATTGGAAAGAATAACTTTGAGGTGGTTTTGTACCCTACCATAATCTCTTTGTTCGTTCTCCACTATTAGTGACTTTGGAGTGACTCTTTGTTGCATGTTGAGGGATAGTTATGTGATCCAATTATGTTAGTATTGTTGAGGGAACTTACACTAGCGAAAGTATGAACCCTAGGCCTTGTTTCAATGCATTGCAATACCGTTTACGCTCACTTTTATCACTTGCTACCTTGCTGTTTTTATAATTTCAGATTACAAATACCTTTATCAACTATCCATATACCACTTGTATCGCCATCTCTTCGCCGAACTAGTGCACCTATACAATTTACCATTGTATTGGGTGTGTTGGGGACACAAGAGACTCTTTGTTATTTGGTTGCAGGGTTGCTTGAGAGAGACCATCTTCATCCTACGCCTCCTACGGATTGATAAACCTTAGGTCATCCACTTGAGGGAAATTTGCTACTATCCTACAAACCTCTGCACTTGGAGGCCCAACAACGTCTACAAGAAGAAGGTTGTGTAGTAGACATCAGTATAGCACCGGAATGTAAAACAATTGCATATGAAGGTAAAGGGAGGAATTTGGAGGGAGCAAACGCAATGTAGACACGGAGATTTTTGGCATGGTTCCGATAGGTGGTGCTATCGTACATCCACGTTGATGGAGACTTCAACCCACGAAGGGTAACGGTTGCGCGAGTCCACGGAGGGATCCACCCACGAAGGGTCCACGAAGAAGCAACCTTGTCTATCCCACCATGGCCATCGCCCACGAAGGACTTGCCTCACTAGGGTAGATCTTCACGAAGTAGGCGATCTCCTTGCCCTTACAAACTCCTTGGTTCAACTCCACAATCTTGACGGAGGCTCCCAAGTGACACCTAACCAATCTAGGAGACACCACTCTCCAAAAGGTAATAGATGGTGTGTTGATGATGAACTCCTTGCTCTTGTGCTTCAAATGATAGTCTCCCCAACACTCAACTCTCTCTCTCTCATAGGATTGGATTTGGTAGAAAGATGATTTGAGTGGAAAGCAACTTGGGGAAGGCTAGAGATCAAGATTTATGTGGTTGGAATGGAATATCTTGACCTCAACACAAGTGTAGGTGGTTCTCTCTCAGAAAATGTATGTTGGAAGTGTAGGCATGTTCTGATGGCTCTCTGCACGAATGAAGAGTGGGTAGAGGGGTATATATAGCCTCCACGCAAAATCTAACCGTCACACACAAATCACCAAACTCGATGGGACCGAATTATAAAACTCGGTCAGACCAACTTAGTTCAAAATGTGAACGTTAGGATTTTCGGTGGGACCGACATGTCAACTCGGTGGGACCGATTTCATTAGGATTAGGGCATAACATAATTTGGGTGAGACCGATTACACAAACTCGATGGGACCGATTTTGGTAATAGACAAACAGAGAGTTGGTCAGGCAAACTCGGTGGGACCGATTCGCTCATCTCGGGTAGACCGAAACATTATGAAGGGGAAACAGATAGTTTGCATTGCAATCTCGGTGGGACCGATCGCTCATCTGGGTTGGACCGAAACGTTACGAAGGGAAACAGAGAGGTTGAAATCCCATCTTGGACCGAGATCCCTATAGGTGAGACCAAAGTGACTAGGGTTTGTGGCAGTGGCTATGTCAAGTGAACTCGGTGGCGCCGGATAGAAAATTTCGGTGGGGCCGAGTTTGACTTTTGGTTTGGGACATATGTGGATATGAGAAAGTAGTTGAGGGTTTTTGGAGCATATCACTAAGCATTTTGAGCAAGTAACTCATTAAGCAACACCTCACCCCCTTTTAATAGTATAGGCTTTTCCTATGGACTCAATGTGATCTTGGATCACTAAAAGTAAAATGTAGAGTCTTGTGCTTTGCGCTTGAGCCAATCTTTTGTCCTTAGCATTTTGAGGGGTCCACTTTCTAATCCATGCCATGCCAATCATTGAGCTTTCCCGAAATATTTATCTTAAAATGGCATTAGCTCAATGAGCTATATGTTGTTAGGAATTACCAAAACCACCCAGGGATAGTTGCACTTTCAATCTCCCCCCTTTTGGTAATTGATGACAACATATAGGTCAAAGCTTCGACAAATGCTCATAAGATTGAAAAACATCGTCGCTTTGAGAAGTATGTCATAAGCAAGAGTTGCCCCTAAATTTGTGCATTATTTAAGATTTGCGTTTGAATGCAAATGCACAATCGATTAGGATCATGGGTTACTCTTCCATGTCACATACATCTTGGTGGAGCGCTCAAAATGATAGAAATTAAAAGAATGCACTCATCACCAAGCAAGTGAATGATCATATATGAGATATAAAAGATAGTATCATCTAAACAAGCATTAAGGTGGCAAATGATCAACCACGTGATCAAACAAGTATGTCACACACAAGGACATAAAGTATCTCACACAATAAAAAGTTCAACCAAAAGCAAAGAAGCAAAACACTCTCTCGAAGCCTATGATCTATACATATTTATCCCCCTTTGGCAACAAGTTACCAAAAAGTTTGAAAATGCATAGTACTATGTGTCTCTCAGGCTTGGTCTTCGGGAGGTGGTGTAGAGAGAACTCCAAGGACGAAGACATCTGTAGCTGATGGAGTGGGTGGTGGAGGTGGCACTGGAGCTGTAGCTGCTGGTGCTGACACTGTAGCTCTAGCATCTGAAATTGGCACTGCAACAGACCTCGGACCTCGTGGCACACGCTGAAAAGCATCAGTAGTTTCCTTCCCTCTCCTCTCTTTTGCTTCCTCCTAAAGCTGCTCAACTGCAGTCTGAATCTCAGTTACCTTCAGGTCAAGATCATAAAATTTTGTCTCAACAATCCTATCCAGGCTCTCCTGATTCTGTGTTAGGGTGGCCAAGCCCTTCTCAATCCTCAGTGTAGCTTGAATTAGATATCCTAATTGATCTTGCTTGCTCTTCAGGAAAACTTGAGATGCCTCTTCAACACTTCTCATCTTGATAGCTTTCTCAACCTTTGCTTTGGCTCTCTTCTCTTGTACTTGAGCTGATGATGGTTCCTCCTCATTCATCACTACAGTGTTGTCTTCAAAATCAGGATGTAAGGGTAGACGCTCCTTGTCCGGAAAATAAGTTCCTGTGCCCATCTTGGAGTTGGTGAGCTCCTGAATATGTGGAGCATACCCACAACTTCTCTTTTGATCAGCAGTTATCCTCTTGATTGTTTCTACAATCAAACTCATAACCTTGAACTTCTGAGGGACATCAAAGATTTGCAGCATGTTGATGGAGTGTCCTCTGATCATCTTGTGATCTCCTAACTTGGGTAGCAATGTGTGCCTTAAGATTCAGTTAATAGTAGGCAGACCAGACAACAAGAAGTGTACTGATCCAAGCTTGTGTGTCTCCAAAGCTTTATCTGGGATCTCTTTGTACATGTTTTCCATGGAGTTGTGATCCTTCTTTTCTTGGCATACACATCCAAGTCATGCTCATGTTCCTATGGGGCATTGATTAGCTTGGCCCACTCCTCAACTGTGGATTGGTACCTTTGTAACGCCCCGAGTCCGATGTGCCAGGTGTCCTCCGCTTATTTGTTGTTGTTGGCTTGTCTTTTGATTGCGTGTTGCATCTTATCATGTCATCATGTGCATTGCATCATCATGTTTTCAAAACTTGCATCCGTCCCGGCCTCCTCATTCTCTCCGTTGTCCATTCTGAGCCCAGACACACTTGCACACGCCCGTGGCATGTCCGAAATAGTATGTCCGAAATAGTATTTTATAAGTGGCCGGAAAATGTTCTCGGAATGGGATGAGAGTTGGTGTGCGGTCTTATTATAGTGTAGGTAGACCGCCTGCCTAGTTTCATCGCGTTCGGAGTTCGTTTGATAGCCTAACCATTAAACTATAGCGGCATTATAGCCGGTATTTTTTGTCGGACGTTCTCGGTCTCCGGAAACAGTCGCCAGGTCTCTCTCTTCTCTTCTATCAGCTCGAGACCGTCTACACAGCCCACTACTCACCGCCAGGCCCTACCTAACCTCTCTCGTCAGCCCGCGACCCTCCTCGCGCGCGCCCGAAAGCTGTCCCGGACCCGACTCGGGCTGTCGCTACCGTTGCGTCCGGATCATCCCCAAACATCTACAAAACATCACCGTTTTCTCATTTGGTTTTCCTAACCCACTTATTCTCGACCGTCAGATTCCAATCAGATGATCCAAACTCCCCTATTTCCCTATATATATAGACTCCCTAGTCTAATTTAGGACCTAACCCTAAATTTTAGGCCTCTTGTCCCATCCATCCTTCTCTACCGCCGCCACACCAAATCCCTCTCGGGATCCTCCCAGATCTGATCCAGCCAACCAGCGCTAGCCTCTGCTTCCCCTCAATCCACCAATCCATTCTCGTCTTGCCTCCCGTGTCTGCTGCGCATCGAACCAGAGGAGCCCGAGGCCACCCGCAGCCGCGCCTCCTCGCAACCCATCGACGACCATCTCCATCAGGCCGGACCCCGCACCCCTCGTTGCTTCTCTTTCCCTTATGTATTACATGGGTTGTGTGAAGATTACCTCACTTGCGACATTGCTTTCAATGCGGTTATGTCTCTAAGTCGTGCTTCGACACGTAGGAGATATAGGCGCATCGAGGGCATTACAAGTTGGTAATCAGAGCCTTCCCCGACCTTAGGAGCCCCCACTGCTTGATCGTTATTAGCGGCCGAGTTGAGTCTAGAAAAATGTTTTGAGTCATTTAGGATTTATATATCGGAGAGTTTAGGAATTATTTTTACTCCTCAGTCCCTTCGTCGCTCTGGTAAGGCATCCTGATGTAGAGTTTTGACTCTTCTCTTCTTAAATTTCACTTAAAAAATTAGGATCACGCGGGTATCTTGGAATCGTTCTGATCGATTTGTGACGAGAACATTGTTCTTGGTGCCTCCTGTCATTTAGGGGTTGTGGCAGTGTCCCGGGGAGTTGAGCTCCGAGGTGTTGTCGTCACAATTTTATCGTTGCAGTTCTGGAATACCTGAGTTTAGTTTCGCCAACATCGAAAATCTCTTTTATGCAGTTTGTTGGTGAGATAACCTCGACGCCACCCAGTACTGGGGCAGGAGTTTGGGAGTATTGCCATAACTCGTATAACGGATGCTTTTCGAAGGTTGAGGTAGACGATTTCCGAAGGTTTCTTGGTTATGTGTTGAAGGATGGATACAGCTGGATGTAGGATTTGCTAGTTTTGGGTGAGATATTATGCTTCCCCTGTATCCCCAACACCTGATTGCATAACCGGAAAATTTCGGGAGTTTATAAGTGGGAATTCAAGTAGCTCTTAGGATATCTTTCCGACAGATGTATGATATGAAATTGGGGTTCGACGTCTAGTGGTCCGCCTATTCACGGTCGATTTTACAATGGTCTCGTTGTGTCTTAAAGAGTCCTTGGCTATGCCGACTCAGGGACGCTTCATATGTCATGTGCAGTGCCTTGTACATGATGGTGCTGTACGATCGAGCCCGTGTAGGCCCCACCACGAAAACTTCGGACGAAATCTCTATCATATGTTTGTTCCGGCTTATTCGGCAAGCCAATCCTTTGTTTTGTTTTGAGCTGTGGTATTTGAGCTGCTTCGAAGTCAAATGTTGATTCCATACCTTCCCCAAATGGTGTTTTCATACTCCGATGCGAATACCAATCCTTCTTGATCATCAAGGTTGTTTTTGTCAATCCTTTTTAACCGGTGTGTTTCTCTTCAAGTGGAACCGATAATTTCAACATCCGCAAGATCAAATATCAGTTTCTTCTGAACGGTGTTTGTTTCATCCGTCTCCAAGTTGCCTTTGTTTTCCCTCCCTCCCACCCTTTTTCTTCAAGGAACCAGATTTCTTATTCAACTATCATGTTATTGATGTGAAGCCTCTCCATTCTTTTCCATCAATATTCTTATCCGGTGAATATCAGGAAGATAGTAGCGGAGTTTCAAGTTCATCATTATTCGTTCTCTTTCTTCTCCGGTGGATTCAATTCAAGCTTTGGTATTGAGCATAGTCTTTTCTTTTTGCCCAATGCTTTTCTTATGCCGGTGCACCTCATAATCATTCCCCACTTTCTATTCATTTGTTCCGGAGTGCTCAAGATATCCCGAAGATTCGTGTTTCCACTCTGCTTTCGTTCAAGCTCTTTCGAGGATGTTATCTCATTCAAGTCATTTAATTCAACTGGTGCATTCTCCTTTTCAAGTAATCTTTTCAACGGTGTATCTTTTGAGTGGGCCCTAACCCACGGGTCTTTTCCCAGGATCTTACCTGACTCTTCTTATTTTCTCGGCGTTACTATCAAATTCTTTTCCAAGTTTGACGTACGAATGAGTTATCATCAGTCAAATGCCTTTCTCCTAGATCTTCCAAATTCTTTTCATCATTGGCTCAACCTCTTTGTTTTGATTCTTCTGGAGTGTCTAAACAATTCATGGTGGTGTTCCTCATCGTCATTCTCTGTGTTTGAAGACCGAATAAGAATTTTACCTCCATATCTTATACGTTCTCTCAGCGATTCGTGGTTCTAGTTCGAGGCCATCCTCTCTTAATTGTTTTGATTGTGTAAATTCTTTTCACCTATCCGGAGCAATTTAGGAGACTTCTTAGTTCGATTATCCGGAGCCCATCTTCGAAGATTTATTCATTCCAGCTTTCAGCTCTCATACTCTAAATCATACTAGTGCTTAAATCAAGTATTCTCTAATCAGTTTATGATCTCTTCGTTCTCATGTATCTACATTTTCTCAAGCATCTTCGTTCATTTGCTAAATTCTTCCCGGTGTTTTCATTACCTTTTCTTTGTTCATTTTTAATTCTTCGGGTGGTTCTTCCAAGATTCTTCTTCCGTCGTTTATCATATCAATGCATTCGTGTTTTTCTAAATCCTACCGTTGGTTCGTCGAAGACCTTCCCAAGTTGACGCTATGTCTATCTTAATCCTTTCTACGGGAATAAGTACTATGCCAAATCCACTGTTTGTCATCAATTTAACTGATGAAGGATAAGCATAATGTAATTCTTATTCTTGTTTCATCGAGTAAATTCAATTCCTTATTCCGAAGGTTCATCAAATTCTCGGTTTCACTTGATTCATCTTTCTTTTCCCGGAGTTCCAAGTTCTCTCAATTATTTCACCATGGAGATTCATCTAAATCGTTACAAGGATTCAACTTGTGTTTTCGACTTCTCTTTCCTTTCGTTTGACCATTCTTTTGTTTACCGGAGTTCTTCATGGAGGCTCTACATGACAGTTCATAAAGGATTTAATTCATTCTCGAAGTGTTCATTGAGATTCTTTTCTAAGAAACTCAAGCTTTCATCATCTTGCTATCCGGAGTGCAATTCTTTCTACCATATTATTGGAGGTGGTATTATGCCATTCTTGATAATTTGAGTTCATGTTTCATGATTCACATGTTGTCAAGGATGAGATATTTTAAATCCATCAACCTCGTCATTCGATTTATCTTGGGTTATATTTCACCTAAAACTTTCCCTAAGGTTTGTTGCTAATTATGGTGATATTAAATGATCCAAGTTCTTCATTTATCATTTCCCGTGCGATATACTTTCTCGTCCCCTTCTTCTTATCAACCCAATTCTTTTTCCCGTGAGTGGCAGGTTGTCACCTCATATTTTGAGTTGTATTCTGTAAGACCATATCAAGCCTATTCTTTTCGTTGTTGGTGTTCCAACAACTCCGTTCGACCCTTCTCCTAAAGATGCCTCTTCAAGCTCTCTTGTGGCATAAGATGGCATTTTCTTCTCCATTCTTTTATTTCAATTATCTATCTTCTATTCTTTTGTTCCAGAGCCATTGTGATGTTGCTCTCTTCAACCCATCTTCCGGTCTTGTCAAGATCATGTTTGATTCGTGCTTATCCTTTCAACCGGAGTGTTGTTTCCTTTTGCTCAAGCTCTTTCAGTTTATCAAGTCTTGTATCACTTTTCAACCGGAGTGTTGTCCGAATTCATTCTTCCTTGTTCCTCTTTTCTAACGGAGTGCTTTCAACTTTGTTTATCTCCATTGTTTTCTTTTCTCGAGATGGCTTAACCTCTTCAAGGTTCTTTGGTTTCACTCGTTTTGTCAAAGAAGCAACTTAATTTTACCTCTTCTCTTTCTCTTCCGTTGTCCCTCCGGTGCCATTCTAGATCTCGGGACGAGATCCTCTCGTAGTGGTGGAGTGTTGTAACGCCCCGAGTCCGATGTGCCATGTGTCCTCCGCTTATTTGCTGTTGTTGGCTTGTCTTTTGCTTGCGTGTTGCATCTTATCATGTCATCATGTGCATTGCATCATCATGTTTTCAAAACTTGCATCCGTCCCGGCCTCCTCGTTCTCTCCGTTGTCCGTTCTGAGCCCGGACACACTTGCACGCGCCCGCGGCATGTCCGAAATAGTATGTCCGAAATAGTATTTTATAAGTGGCCGGAAAATGTTCTCGGAATGGGATGAGAGTTGGCGTGCGGTCTTATTATAGTGTAGGTAGACCGCCTGCCAAGTTTCATCACGTTCGGAGGTCGTTTGATAGCCTAACCGTTAAACTATAGCGGCATTATAGCTGGTATTTTTCGTCGGACGTTCTCGGTCTCCCGAAACAGTCGCCGGGTCTCTCTCTTCTCTTCTATCAGCTCGAGACCGTCTACACAGCCCACTACTCACCGCCAAGCCCTACCTAACCTCTCTCGTTAGCCCGCGACCCTCCTCGCGCGCGCCCGAAAGCTGTCCCGGACCCGACTCGGGCTGTCGCTACCGTTGCGTCCGGATAATCCCCAAACATCTACAAAACATCACCTTTTTCTCATTTGGTTTTCCTAACCCACTTATTCTCGACTGTCGGATTCCAATCAGATGATCCAAACTCCCCTCTTTCCCTATATATATAGACTCCCTAGTTTAATTTAGGACCTAACCCTAAATTTTAGGCCTCTTGTCCCATCCATTCTTCTCTGCCGCCGCCACACCAAATCCCTCTCGGGATCCTCCCAGATCTGATCCAGCCAACCAGCGCTAGCCTCTGCTTCCCCTCGATCCACCAATCCATCCTCGTCTCGCCTCCCGTGTCTGCTGCGCATCGAACCAGAGGAGCCCGAGGCCACCCGCAGCCGCGCCTCCTCGCAACCCGTCGGCGACCATCTCCATCAGGCCGGACCCCGCACGCCTCGTTGCTTCTCTTTCCCTTATGTATTACATGGGTTGTGTGAAGATTACCTCACTTGCGACATTGCTTTCAATGCGGTTATGTCTCTAAGTCGTGCTTCGACACGTAGGAGATATAGCCGCATCGAGGGCGTTACAACCTTGTACCCTTAGACAGCCATACTATCCTTCCATCTTGATAGAAGTGGGCAGTGGAGTAAAACTGCATGATCAGCTCATCATTCCATTTTGTGAGCTTCTGTCCAACAGATTCATCTACTCCACATGCCTTGAAGCTATCATATACTCATGTGAAGTGATCTTCATTTTCCTTGATATATTCCCAATCAACCCATCTCATGTCACATACAACGGGCTTCTAGTCAAGCAAAATTGTCTCATAGAAGTCTTGTTGTTCCTTTGTGTGGAACCTGTAGTCAACTGCAGTCCTCCTCCTAACAGCATAAGGATCAGACTGTCTCCACAATCTCAGTCCAGCATCCTTTCTGATGTGCATGTCCTCAACGACTGCATGAGCATTATTATGGTCAGGAATTTTGGGCTTCAATTTCCTAAAAACAAGTGAATGATCTTCCTCTTCTTCAGCTTCAGGCACTGGGGCCTTGTTCTTTTCCTCAGCGGGCATACTTCTGGTATTTCTCTTGGGTGCAGAAGGCTTCTGAGCAGCAGCCTTGGGAGCAAATTTGGGCTTAGATGGAGTAGCCCCTGATTTGATAGCATTTCCCATGAGCTTCTGAGCTTTGGGAGCTAGAGCGGCGTCCTCTTCCTCTTCCTCTTCTTCTGGATCTCTCATAATGGAGGATCTACCAAGCACTCTGGCAGTGGTCTTCTTGACCCTTTCCTTCCTCTTCTTTCCTTCTCCAACAGCCTCTCTAGTTGGCTTGGAGGTTTCAGGAGTTGAGGCTCTAACCTTTAAGGTTGGCACCCTCTTGGCAGGTGAGGGAGTCCTGGACTAAGGGGGTCCTCGGACGTCCGGACTGTTATCCATGGGCCGGACTGATGGGCTGTGAAGACATGAAGGCCGAAGAATGCACCGTGTCCGGGTTGGTCTCTACTTGGCGTGGAAGGCAAGCTTGGCGACCGAAGATTCCTTCTTATGTAACCGACTCCATGTAAACCCTGGATCCCCTCGGTGTCTATATAAACCGAAGGGGATAGTCCGGAAAGGACAACACATATACTCATTACCATACCCACATAGGCTAGGCTTCTAGGGTTTATCCATTATGATCTCATGGTAGATCAACTATTGTAATACTCATATTCATCAAGATCAATCAAGCAGGAAGTAGGGTATTACCTCCATAGAGAGGGCTCGAACCTAGGTAAACATCGTGTCCCCCGTCTCCGGTTACCATCGATACTTGACGCACAGTTCGGGACCCCCAACCCGACATCCGCCGGTTTTGACACCGACATTAGTGCTTTCATTGAGAGTTCCACTGTGTCGTCGACAAAAGGTTCGATGGCCCCTTCAATCGTCAATAAAGACGATGTCCAAAGAGGAACCTTCCTCCCCGGACAGATCTTCATATTCGGCGGCTTCGTACTGCGGGCCAACTCGCTTGGCCATCTGGAGCAGATCAACAGCTACGCACCTGGCCATCAGGTCGGATTCGGGAGCTTGAATTACATTGCGGACATCCGCGGAGACTTGATCTTCGACGGATTCGAGACCGCGGCAACCGCTCCCCATCGCCCCAATGAACACGTCTTAAACCTGTCATCATGCCGCATCCAGGAGATAGCTCCTGTAGCAGCTCCAGTCTCAAATCCGGAGCAACTCAAGTCATCCGAAGATGGGAAGTTCAACCCCATCATGGGGACTACCGATTCCGTGGTGCTGGAGCCACACGCAGATTCCACTTCATACGGTATCTGCATCAACGAAACCTCGGACTCGCCTCCGATGTCGAGCTCTGCTACCTCTTGAGCACTTGTGTTGGTTTTCCATTGAAGAGGAAAGGGTGGTGCAGCAAAGTAGCGTAAGTATTTCCCTCAGTTTTTGAGAACCAAGGTATCAATCCAGTAGGAGGCTACACGCGAGTCCCTCGCACCTGCACAAAACAAATAAATCCTCGCAACCAACGCGATAAGGGGTTGTCAATCCCTTCATGGTCAATTACAAGAGTGAGATCTGATAGATATGATAAGATAATATTTTTGGTATTTTTATGATAAAGATGCAAAGTAAAATAAAAGGCAATGAAAATAACTAAGTATTGGAAGATTAATATGATGAAGATAGACCCGGGGCCATAGGTTTCACTAGTGGCTTCTCTCGAGAGCATAAGTATTTTACGTTGGGTGAACAAATTACTGTTGAGCAATTGACAGAATTGAGCATAGTTATGAGAATATCTAGGTATGATCATGTATATAGGCATCACGTCCAAGACAAGTAGACCGACTCCTGCCTGCATCTACTACTATTACTCCACACATCGACCGCTATCCAACATGCATCTAGAGTATTAAGTTCAGAAGAACAGAGTAACACCTAAGCAGGATGACATGATGTAGAGGGATAAACTCATGCAATATTATGAAAACCCCATCTTGTTATCCTCGATGGCAACAATACAATACGTGCCTTGCTGCCCCTACTGTCACTGGGAAAGGACACCGCAAGATTGAGCCCGAAGCTAAGCACTTCTCCCATTGCAAGAAAGGTCAATCTAGTAGGCCAAACCAAACTGATAATTCAAAGAGACTGGCAAAGATAACCAATCATACATAAAAGAATTCAGAGAAGATTCAAATATTGTTCATAGATAAACTTGATCATAAACCCACAATTCATCGATCTCAACAAACACACCACAAAAAGAAGATTATATCGAATAGATCTCCACAAGAGAGGGGAGAACTTTGTACCAAAAAGAGAGAAGAAGCCGTCTAGCTAATAACTATGGACCTATAGGTCTGAGGTAAACTACTCACACTTCATCGGAGAGGCTATGGTGTTGATGTAGAAGCCCTCCATGATCGATGCCCCCTCCGGCGGAGCTCCGGAACAGGCCCCAAGATGGGATCTCGTGGATACAGAAAGTTACGGCGGAGGAATTAGGGTTTTGGCTCCTGCTCTGATCGTTTGGGGGTACGTAGGTATATATAGGAGGAAGAAGTACGTCGGTGGAGCAACAGGGGGCCCACAAGGGTGGAGGGCGCGCCTGGGGGGTAGGCGCGCCCCTACCTCGTGGCCTCCCTTTTGGTTGCTTGACGTAGGGTCTAAGTCTCCTGGATCAGGTTCACTGAGAAAATCACGTTCCCGAAGGTTTCATTCCGTTTGGACTCCGTTTGATATTCCTTTTCTTCGAAACCCTAAAATAGGCAAAAAAAAACAGCAATTCTGGGTTGGGCCTCCGGTTAATAGCTTAGTCCCAAAAATAATATAAAAGTGGAAAATAAAGCCCAATAATGTCCAAAACAATAGATAATATAGCATGGAAGCAATCAAAAATTATAGATACATTGGAGACATATCAAGCTCCGAACCCTGCGAGCCCGCGTACACCGAACTCGATCAGTTATCGATCTTCAAGTTCAGCGCCACAGATGTCTTCCAACACTCGCCCATTGGCGACATACTAAACTCGCTAAAAAACCTATCCCTGGCGGATGACCCGTCTCCGAACTATGTTTGGTTCGAACTTACGGCGGACGACGGAGAATTTTGCTTCCCACCCACCACCCACTTCATAGCCACTGTTGAAGATGTAACCAACATGCCCGACCCCCACTCCGAAGACATCGACGGTATGGACGACGATGAGGGGCAAGGCCAGAGCTTACTACCCGCTAGACACAGGATAAGCACTTCCTGGTATGACGTGTGTATGATGGACACACCTTATGGCGCTCTCGACGATGACAAGGAGGATCCGGTCGAGGATAAACCGCATGGTACACAGCCCGGACACCGGCGCTCTAGGCCTCATCACCCAAGAGAAAACACTGCCAGCACCAGAGAAGACGATACTTCGGACAACGAAGACCCTGTTGAGGTAGAACCCGAGCAAGAGGAACAGGAAGGCGGGCAAGACAGCCCTGATGAACAGGCCACATGTGGGGACTCGGAGGACAGCAATTATCTCCCCCTCTCTGAGGAGGAGGAGATCCTCGACAACGAGGATTTTGTCGTGCCAAAGGAACCTCTCGATCAGGAGCGCTTTAAATGCCGGCTTATAGCCACTGCAAGGAGCTTAAGAAAGAAGCAGTTGCAGCTCCAAGCAAGCCAAGACTTGCTCAATGATAGATGGACCGAGGTCTTGGCCGTCGAAGGATATGGCCTTAGCAGCCCAAACAAAAGCCACCCCAAGAGTAGGTGGCTCCCTCAACATGATGGCAGGGCGATGGAGCCCATACCACCATCAAACAATACGGTGGGATAACCATAGTTCAGTCTAGACAAAGCAGCAGCCCAAGCAGAGCACCATACCAACCCATCCGACCGTCATAACAAAACAACTCGGGGGAACACTAGCCTATTCAGACACTACAGAGCTGACCATGCCCGGTCCGAGCACCGTAAACGGAGCCCGCCGAAGGTGCTTCATAGTGTGGCCCAACATAGAGGAGCCGGACACCCCCTCTGCTACACCGACGAAGTAATGGAACATGAATTTCCAGACGGGTTTAAACCCATTAACATCGAATCATACGATGGGACAACAGACCCCGCGGTATGGATCGAGGATTACCTCCTCCATATCCACATGGCCCGCGGAGACGACCTCCATGCCATTAAAACCTACCCCTCAAGCTTAAAGGGCCAGCTCGGTACTGGCTAAACAGTTTGCCAGAAAATTCCATTGGCAACTGGGAAGATTTGGAAGACGCCTTTCGAGACAAATTCCAGGGAACATATGTCTGGCCATTATGCGCCGATGACTTAAGTCACATTGTCCAGGAGCCCGGCGAGTCAGCTAGGGAGCTCTGGACCAGGTTCTTAGTCAAAAAGAACAAAATTGATGATTGTCTGGACGCAGAAGCCCTCGCGGCCTTCAAACATAGCGTCCGAGATGAATGGCTCGTGTGTCACCTCGCCCAAGAAGGACCCAAATCCATGACAACCCTTACTGCTCTAATGAACCGCTTCTGCGCAGGAGAAGACAACTAGCTTGCTCGTAAAAGCAACGACGCCAGCGACCCAGGCACTTCTGAAATCCGAGATGGCAACGGCAAGCCACGACGAACCGAACACAACAGTCGCAGTAATATACGTGACACAGCGATGAACGCCGGATTTCACAATCCGAAGCTCGGTCAATGGAAGAAGCCGCAAAGGCAAACCAGGATGGACCATCCACCCTTGACAGGATATTGGACCGACCTTGTTAGATTCATGGTCACCCCGATAAGCCAGCTAATCATACCAACCGTAACTGTTAGGTCTTCAAGCAGGCAGGCAAGCTTAACGCTGATCACAAGGGGAGGAGGCCACTGGGTGACAAAGACGACGGATCAGCTCACCAGCAGAACACCAGGGCCCAAAAAAAGTTCCCCTCCGATGTTCGACCACTCCCGGAACGCAAATAGCAGTTCGGCTTCCGCCACCCACCTATTGTACTGGCGAAATTTGCACCACGCGCACATCACTACGCACACAAGATAACATGGGCATCGGCAGAAGCACAATACGGACAACCCTACAAGCATTCCCGTAACGTTTTTTATATGTTTTTCTCATTTTTCTGTATCATCTTTAAAGAAAAGGTGACCAACTAGACAGCATCTACAGCGGACTCTATCGGAGTTCGGATCCATACACTCACCTAAGGGGTTACTTCCGTTAAGGATCCCCCTCCCCGAGGATGGGCTACGCAGATGTGCGACAGGAGGTCCAAAATTACTTTTTGTAGACCGCAGTCTTTATTCCGAGCCTGTACTATGCCCCTTTTCCTCTGATCCCGACCACGAGCATGTCAAATAGCCAGGTCTGTGGTTTCTCTTTATATATATAGAGAGAGAGAGAGAGACACACACACATAAATTTATCATTGGTACATCGCTCCGTTCTCAGTAAGCCACACCCGAACTGATCTCTCATACCCTTTAAACAATAAAGTACGGCCTCAATGGCTGCTTTGCAGATGCACCTCGGCACACCCTGCCAGGGGCTCGGCATGGTAACGAATGAGTTGCCAGTAAAAGTCCGAACAGCTCTAAAGCGTACTTCGACGTCGCAAGTTTGGCCTTATATGCATCATCTCCGAATCATTGTCTTGGGTCAATAGTTGGGTTGCCCGGCTCCTGTGCTTGCTACCCTATGTTCTGCTCTATCGGCTAGGGTAGTAAAGGGAGAACTACTGCGATTGTGCCCTGGCCTAAACCAGATGAGCACCTTAGTAGAGAAAGCCGAAAACTGACTGTCATGATGCAGCGAGAGCTGGTCAACCACTTGACAATTTATTGGAATCCTTAGCGATTCTCCGTGTAACACGAGGGATCTTTTTCAGATAGGATATATAAGGCACCACACGCCGCATACACACCAGGGGCTATGTCGTAGCCCCACCATAAAACTCCTATGGCTAAGTGAAAGTGTTAACGCCTTATAGTTCGATTGCGTGGTTCGCCGCATTATCACCTCCTTCATGGACCAAGACGTTGGTTAAAGAGTGATTAAATGCTTTTCCGAACACCCCGTACTTCCTACGAGGGGGCTCAAGCCGACGACTGGAAAACTTTCAGATTATATTAAAACGGCCGCACAGGAGGAATTCAAGCTTTTCGAGCAAAACATAAATAGATTAACTATAAAATTGTCTTTTACAATCATTATACACCTCCCTCGAACATTATGTTTTTCGAGCATTGACCCTCAATCAAGCAGGCGGCTTCCAGGACGTCTTCAAAATAATGCTCTGGTTTCAGACGGTCCTCGCCTTTGGGCGGACCCTTCGTCGTGACATCGATGGCCCTCATCTTCCCCCAGAATGTCTTGACTCGGGCAAGGGCCATCCGTGCACCTTCAATGCACATCGACCGCTTCGTAGCATCAATTTGCGGCACTGCATCGACAAGCTTCTACACCAAACCGAAATAGCTATTCGGCGCAGGCTTGGTCGGCCATAGCCGGACTATGACATCCTTCATGGCAGTGCCAGATACCCTATGAAGTTCCGCCCATTGGGACATGTATTCATTGAGCAGCAGCGGGCGCTTTGGCGCGCCAAACTGTGACCAAAAAAGCTTCTCCGTTGCATATCCAGCTCGCGCTTGGTAATACCGCGCTGCATGAAAGAACTCTTCGGCAATTCCAGATACTCGTCCAGAGAACTCCACGCTTGGTTCAGCTGAGCATAATCCGGGTCGCCGAACTTAGTCTGCAGCAGAAAAGGCTTTCCAGCCACTATCTCTTTCGCATGCCGAACCTCCTCACGGAGTGCTCTGGACTCTGATCGCGCTTGTCTTGCCTCCTGTCGGTGTTGGGGAACGTAGCAGAAATTCAAAATTTTCTACGCATCACCAAGATCAATCTATGGAGTAATCTAGCAACGAGGGGAAGGAGAGTGCATCTACATACCCTTGTAGATCGCTAAGCGGAAGCGTTCAAGTGAACGGGGTTGATGGAGTCGTACTCTTCGTGATCCAAATCACCGATGATCCTAGTGCCGAACGGACGGCACCTCCGTGTTCAACACACATACAGCCCGGTGACGTCTCCTACGCCTTGATCCAGCAAGGGGAGAAGGAGAGGTTGGGGAAGACTCCATCCAGCAGCAGCACGACGGCGTGGTGGTGGTGGAGGAGCATGGTACTCCAGCAGGGCTTCGCCAAGCACCGCAAGAGACGAGGAGGGAGAGGGGTAGGGCTGCGCCAAGAAGGAGAGGAACTCGCGTGTATTGGACAGCCCAAACATCAAGTATATATAGGGGGAGGGGAGGGGCTGCGCCCCCACCTAGGTTTCCACCCCTAGGGGTGGCGGCCAGCCTAGATCCCATCTAGGGGAGGCGGCCAAGGGGGGAGAGAGGGAGGCGCACCACTAGGTGGGCCTTAGGCCCATCTGAGCCTAGGGTTTGCCCCCTTCCACTCTCCCTTGAGCCTTGGGCCTTGGTGGGGGGCGCACCAGCCCACCTGGGGCTGGTCCCCTCCCACACTTGGCCCATGCAGCCCTCCGGGGCTGGTGTCCCCACTTGGTGGACCCCCGGGACCCTCCCGGTGGTCCCGGTACGTTACCGATAAAACCCGAAACTTTTCCGGTGACCAAAACAGGACTTCCCATATATAAATCTTTACCTTCGGACCATTCCGGAACTCCTCATGACGTCCGGGATCTCATCCTGGACTCCGAACAACATTCGGTAACCACGTATATCTATTCCCTATAACCCTAGCGTCATCGAACCTTAAGTGTGTAGACCCTACGGGTTCGGGAACCATGCAGACATGACCGACACGTTCTCCGGTCAATAACCAACAGCGGGATCTGGATACCCATGTTGGTTCCCACATGTTCCACGATGATCTCATCGGATGAACCACGATGTCGAGGATTCGATCAATCCCGTATAGAATTCCCTTTGTCTAGGGGTATGATACTTGCCCGAGATTCGATCGTCGGTATCCCGATACCTTGTTCAATCTCGTTACTGGCAAGTCTCTTTACTCATTCCGTAACACATCATCCCGTGATCAACTCCTTGATCACATTGTGCACATTATGATGATGTCCTACCGAGTGGGCCCAGAGATACCTCTCCATCACATGGAGTGACAAATCCCAGTCTCGATTCGTGCCAACCCAACAGACACTTTCGGAGATACCCGTAGTGCACCTTTATAGCCACCCAGTTACATTGTGATGTTTGGCACACCCAAAGTATTCCTATGGTATCCGAGAGTTGCACAATCTCATGGTCTAAGGAAATGATACTTGACATTAGAAAAGCTTTAGCATACGAACTACACGATCTAGTGCTATGCTTAGGATTGGGTCTTGTCCATCACATCATTCTCCTAATGATGTGATCCCGTCATCAACGACATACAATGTCCATGGTCAGGAAACTGTAACCATCTATTGATCAACGAGCTAGTCAACTAGAGGCTTACTAGGGACATGGTGTTGTCTATGTATCCACACATGTATCTGAGTTTCCTATCAATACAATTCTAGCATGGATAATAAACGATTATCATGAACAAGGAAATATAATAATAACCAATTTATTATTGCCTCTTGGGCATATTTCCAATAGCCTCCCACTTGCACTAGAGTCAATAATCCAATTCACATCGATATGTGATTAACACTCAAGGTCACATCCCCATGTGACTAACACCCAAAGAGTTCTGGGTTTGATCATGTTATGCTTGTGAGAGAGGTTTCAGTCAACGGGTCTGCAGCATTCAGATCCGTATGTACTTCGCAAATTTCTATGTCATCTTGTAGATGCAACTACTACGCTACATTTGAGCCATTTCAAATAAATGTTCTACTTGGAGCTATTCTAAATTGTTGCTCCATTATACGTATCTGGTATCTCTACTCAGAGCTATCCGGATAGGTGTTAAGCTTGCATCGACGTAACTCTTTACGTCGAACTCTTTATCACCTCCATAACCGAGAAACATATCCTTATTCCTCTAAGCATAATTTAGACCGCTATCTGGTGATCTACTCCTAGATCACCTTTGTACCCTCTTGCCAAATATGTGGCAAGGCACACATCAGGTGTGGTACTCAGCATGGCATACCGTATGGAGCCTATGACAAAAGCATAGGGGACGACCTTCGTCCTTCCTCTTTCTTCTGCCATGGTCGAGCTTTAAGTCTTAACTTCATACCTTACAACTCAGGCAAGAACTCCTTCTTTGACTGATCCATCTTGAACACCTTCAAGATCATGTCAAGGTATGTGCTCATTTGAAAGTACCATTAAGCGTTTTGATCTATCCTTATAGATCTTGATGCTCAATGTTCAAGTGACTTAATCCAGGTTTTCCATTGAAAAACACTTTTCAAATAACCCTATATGCTTTCCAGAAATTCTACATCATTTCCGATCAACAATATGTCAACAACATATACTCATCAGAAATTTTATAGTGCTCCCACACACTTCTTTGGAAATACAAGTTTCTCATAAACTATGTATGAACCCAAAATCTTTTTTCATCTCATCAAAGCGTACATTCCAACTCCGAGATGCTTACTCCAGTCCTTAGAAGGATTGCTGGAGCTTTGCATACTTGTTAGCATTTTTCCAGGATTGACAAAACCTTCTGGTTGTATCTTGTACAACCTTTCCTCAAGAAAATCATCGAGGAAACAATGTTTTGACATCCTATCTGCATGATTTCATAAATAATGCAGTAACTGCTAACATAATTCCAACAGACTTTTAGCATCGCTACGTGTGAGAAAGTCTCATCGTAGTCAACTCCTTGAACTTGTCGGGAAACATCTTAACGACAAGTCGAGCTTTCTCAATGGTGACACATACCATCATTGTCTGTCTTCCTTTTAAAATCCATATGTACCTAACAGCCTTAGGACCATCAAGTAGCTCTTCCAAAGTCTACACTTTGTTTTCATACATGGATCCTATCTCGGATTATATGGCCTCGAGCCATTTTGGAATCCAGGCCCACCATCGCTTCTCCATAGCTCGTAGGTTCATTGTTGTCTAGCAACATGTCTTCCGAGATAGGATTACGTACCACTCTGAAGTAGTACGCATCCTTGTCATCCCACGAGGTTTGGTAGCGACTTGATCTGAAGTTTCATGATCACTATCATAAGCTTCCACTTCAATTGGTGTAGGTGCCATAGGAACAACTCCCTGTGCCCTGCCACACACTAGTTGAAGAGACGGTTCAATAACCTCATCAAGTATCCACCATCCTCCCACTCAATTCTTTCGAGAGAAACTTTTCCTCGAGAAAGGACCCGATTCTAGAAACAATCCCTTATTGCTTTCGGATCTGAGACAGGAGGTATACCCAACTGTTTCGGGTGTCCTATGAAGATGCATTTATCCGCTTTGGGTTCGAGCTTATTAGCCTGAAACTTTTTCACATAAGTGTCGCAGCCCCAAACTTTTAAGAAATGATAGCTTAGGTTTCTCTAAACCATAGTTCATACGGTGTCATCTCATCGGAATTACGTGGTGCCCTATTTAAAGTGAATGTGGTTGTCTCTAATGCCTAACCCATAAACTATCGTGGTAATTCGATAAGAGACATCATGGTATGCATCATATCCAATAGGGTGCAGTTATGATGTTCGGACACACCATCACACTATGGTGTTCCAGGCTGTATTGGTTGTGAAACAATTTCCACAATATCTTAATTCTGTGCCAAACTCGTAATTCAGATATTCATCTCTATGATCATATCATAGACATTTTATCCTCTTGTCACGACGATGTTCAACTTCACTCTGAAATTACTTGAACCTTTCAATAATTCAGACTTATGTTTCATCAAGTAAATATACTCAGTATCTACTCAAATCATCTGCAAGAACATAACGATATCCACTACATGCCTCAGCACTCATTGGACTGCGCACATCAAGATGTATTACTTCCAACAAGTTGCTTTCTTGTTCCATTTTACTGAAAACGAGGCTTTCAGTCATCTTGCCCATGTGGTATGATTTGCATGTCTCAAGTGATTCAAAATCAAGTGAGTCCAAACGATCCATATGTATAGAGTTTCTTCATGCATATCTACCAACAAACATGGTTCACATGTCTCAATCCTTTCAAAATGAGTGAGTCCAAAGATCCATCAACATGGAGCTTCTTCATGCGTTTTATACCAATATGACTCAAATTGCAGTGCCACATTTGTGTGGTACTATCATTACTATCTTATACCTTTGGCATGAAAATGTGTATCACTACGATCAGGGTGGTATTATTCAAATAAACAGAGTAACCATTATTCTCCTTAAATGAATAACCGTATCGCGATAGACATAATCCAATCATGTCTATGCTCAACGCAAACACCAAATAACAATTATTTAGGTTTTAATACCAATCTTGATGGTAGAGGGAGCGTACGATATTTGATCAACCTTGGAAATACTTCCAACACATATCGTCATCTCACCTTTTAGCTAGTCTCCGTTTATTCCGTAGCCTTTTGTTTCGAGTTACTAACACTTAGCAACCGAACCGGTATCTAATACCCTGGTGCTACTAGGAGTATTAGTAAAGTACACATTATAATGCATATCCAATATACTTCTGTCGACCTTGCCAGCCTTCTCATCTACCAAGTATCTAGGGTGGTTCTGCTTCAGTGACTGTTCCCCTTATTACAGAAGCACTTAGTCTCGGGCTTGGGTTCAACTTTGGGTTTCTTCACTAGAACAGCAATTGATTTGTTGTTCCATGAAGTATCCCTTTCTTGCCCTTACCCTTCTTGAAACTAGTGGTTTTACTAACCATCAACGATTGATGCTCCTTTTTGATTTCTACTTTTCGTGGTGTCGCGAATAGCTCAAGGATCATATCTATCCCTGATATGTTATAGTTCATCACGAAGCTCTAGTAGCTTGGTGGCAGTGACTTTGGAGAACCATCACTATTTCATCTGGAAGATCAACTCCCACTCGATTCAAGCGATTGTTGTACTCAGACAATCTGAGCACAAGCTCAACATTGAGCTTTTCTCCCTTATTATGCAGGCTAAGAAAATCGTCGGAGGTCTTATACCTATTGACATGGGCACGAGCCTGAAATCCCAATTTCAGTCCTTGGAACATCTCATATGTTCTGCGATGTTTCAAAAACGTCTTTGGTGCCTCAATTCTAAACCATTTAGCATTACGCACTAAACTATCATGTAGTCATCAAAACGTGTATGTCAGATGTTCGCAACATCCACAGACGACGTTCAGGTTCAGCACACTAAGCGGTGCATTAAGGACATAAGCCTTCTACTGTCTGCATAAATGCTACTATCAACTTTCAACTAATTTTTCTCTAGGAACATATCTAAACAGTAGAACTGAAGCGCGAGCTACGACATAATTTGCGAAGACCTTTTGACTATGTTCAGGATAATTAAGTTCATCTTATGAACTCCCACTCAGATAGACATCCCTTCAGTCATCTAAGTGATTACATGATCCGAGTCAACTAGGCCGTGTCCGATCATCACGTGAGACGGACTAGTCAACATCGGTGAACATCTTCATGTTGATCATATCTGCCATACGACTCATGCTCGACCTTTCGGTCTCTTGTGTTCCGAGGCCATGTCTGTACATGCTAGGCTCGCCAAGTCAACCTAAGTGTTTTGCACGTGTTCCGAGGCCATGTCTGTACATGCTAGGCTCGTCAACACCCGTTGTGTTCGAACATAAGAATCTATCACACCCGATCATCACGTGGTGCTTCGAAACGACGAACTTTCGCAATGGTGCACAATTAGGGGGAACACTTTCTTGAAATTTTAAAGAGGGATCATCTTATTTACTACCGTCGTTCTAAGCAAATAAGATGCAAAAACATGATAAACATCACATGCAATCAAATAGTGACATGATATGGCCAATATCATATTGCTCCTTTTGATCTCCATCTTCGGGGCTCCATGATCATCATCGTCACCGGCATGACACCATGATCTCCATCATCATGATCTCCATCATTGTGTCTCCATGAAGTTGTCTCGCCAACTTATTACTTCTACTACTATGGCTACCGGTTAGCAATAAAGTAAAGTAATTACATGACGTTTATGTTGACACGCAGGTCATAAATAAATAAAGACAACTCCTATGGCTCCTGCCGGTTGTCATACTCATCGACATGCAAGCCGTGATTCCTATTACA
Source organism: Triticum aestivum (assembly GCF_018294505.1). NCBI lineage: Eukaryota > Viridiplantae > Streptophyta > Magnoliopsida > Poales > Poaceae > Triticum > Triticum aestivum. The sequence goes on along the minus strand of NC_057797.1, from coordinate 639,411,537 downwards.
AGAACATGATGAATCCCATACATCACATATATCATTCATCACATCCTTTTGGCCATATCACATCACAAAGCATACCCTGCAAAAACAAGTTAGATGTCCTCTAATTGTTGTTTGCATGATTTACGTGGCTGTTATGGGTTTATAGCAAGAACGTTTCTTACCTACGCAAAAACCACAACATGATATGCCAATTGCTATTTACCCTTCATAAGGACCCTTTTCATCGAATCTGATCCGAATAAAGTGGGAGAGACAGACACCCGCTAGCCACCTTATGCAACTAGTGCATGTCAGTCGGTGGAACCAGTCTCACGTAAGAGTACGTGTAAGGTCGGTCCGGGCCGCTTCATCCCACGATGCCGCCAAATCAAGATAATACTAGTAACGGCAAGTAAATTGACAAAATCGACGCCCACAACTACTTTGTGTTCTACTCGTGCATAGTAACTACGCATAGACCTAGCTCATGATGCCACTGTTGGGGAACATAGCAGAAATTTAAAATTTTCTATGCATCACCAAGATCAATCTATGGAGTAATCTAGCAACGAGGGGAAGGAGAGTGCATCTACATACCCTTGTAGATCGCTAAGCGGAAGCGTTCAAATGAACGGGGTTGATGGAGTCGTACTCTTCGTGATCCAAATCACCGATGATCCTAGTGCCGAACGGACGGCAGCTCCGTGTTCAACACACGTACAGCCCGGTGACGTCTCCTATGCCTTGATCCAGCAAGGGGAGAAGGAGAGGTTGGGGAAGACTCCATCCAGCAGCACGACGGCATGGTGGTGGTGGAGGAGCGTGGTACTCCAGCAGGGCTTCGCCAAGCACCGCAAGAGACGAGGAGGGAGAGGGGTAGGGCTGCGCCAAGAAGGAGAGGAACTCGCGTGTATTGGGCAGCCCAAACCTCAAGTATAAATAGGGGGAGGGGAGGGGCTGTGCCCCCACCTAGGTTTCCACCCCTAGGGGTGGCGGCCAGCCTAGATCCCATCTAGGGGAGGCGGCCAAGGGGGGAGAGAGGGAGGCGCACCACTAGGTGGGCCTTAGGCCCATCTGAGCCTAGGGTTTACCCCTTCCACTCTCCCTTGAGCCTTGGGCCTTGGTGGGGGGGCGCACCAGCCCACCTGGGGCTGGTCCCCTCCCACACTTGGCCCATGCAGCCCTCCTGGCCCCACTTGGTGGACCCCCGGGACCCTCCCGGTGGTCCCGGTACGTTACCGATAAAACCCGAAACTTTTCCGGTGACCAAAACAGGACTTCCCATATATAAATCTTTACCTCCGGACCATTTCGGAACTCCTCGTGACGTCCGGGATCTCATTCGGGACTCCGAACAACATTCGGTAACCACGTATATCTATTCCCTATAACCATAGCGTCATCGAACCTTAAGTGTGTAGACCCTACGGGTTCGGGAACCATGCAGACATGACCGAGACGTTCTCCGGTCAATAACCAACAGCGGGATCTGGATACCCATGTTGGTTCCCACATGTTCCACGATGATCTCATCGGATGAACCACGATGTCGAGGATTCGATCAATCCCGTATACAATTCCCTTTGTCTAGCGGTATGATACTTGCCCGAGATTCGATCGTCCGTATCCCGATACCTTGTTCAATCTCGTTACTGGCAAGTCTCTTTACTCGTTCCGTAACACATCATCCCGTGATCAACTCCTTGATCACATTGTGCACATTATGATGATGTCCTACCGAGTGGGCCCAGAGATACCTCTTCGTCACACGGAGTGACAAATCCCGGTCTCGATTCGTGCCAACCCAACAGACACTTTCGGAGATACCCGTAGTGCACCTTTATAGCCACCCAATTATGTTGTGACGTTTGGCACACCCAAAGTATTCCTATGGTATCCGAGAGTTGCACAATCTCATGGACTAAGGAAATGATACTTGACATTAGAAAAGCTTTAGCATACGAACTACACGATCTAGTGCTATGCTTAGGATTGGGTCTTGTCCATCACATCATTCTCCTAATGATGTGATCCCGTCGTCAACGACATCCAATGTCCATGGTCAGGAAACCGTAACCATCTATTGATCAACGAGCTAGTCAACTAGAGGCTTACTAGGGACATGGTGTTGTCTATGTATCCACACATGTATCTGAGTTTCCTATCAATACAATTCTAGCATGGATAATAAATGATTATCATGAACAAGGAAATATAATAATAACCAATTTATTATTGCCTCTAGGGCATATTTCCAACAGTCGGGCCTTGTCCACTTCAGCTGCTAAGGCTTTATTCTCCTTCTCAAGAAATTCGATGCGGCCAGTAGCATTCTCCAAAGAGAGTGTCATCATGGATAATTTCTCCTCGCCCTGGCATCACACAACTTGTTCGGCTTGCAGTTCAACCGATGCCTCTTCAGCAACAGCATCACTAAGCCGGGCCCGCTCCTTGGCCCGGACTAGCTCCGCCCGAAGAGCCTGCACGGCGGCAGCACCATCTGCATTTCATGCGCATTTCATATAAAGCGATTTCCTGCGTCAAGCACACTGGTGTAAAGAATGCTCGAAATACACACCTTGCGAGTCGTCAAGACGCCTGTTGATCAATGCAAGGTCATCCTCCGCAATATCCAGCTTTTGATGTAGTTCGGCCACTTCCGTATTCCGGGCAGCCACAGGAGGGGAAGCAACCTGTATTTCAAATCAAACCAAGGTTAATACCTGAGCATATCTCTTTTGATCCTCCGATCGCTTCCTTCGGAAGACAATCCGAGTCTCAGGGTCTACTGCATATACAATAGGTGCATTCTGTCAATAAAATTCAACCGACAAAACTATATCACAAACCTCAAAACCTCTTAGAAGGCTTGTGAAGGCCTCGTTCAATCCACTCTTCGCAGATAGAACCCTTTTGACCACTGTAGCCATCAAGGTACGGTGCTCTTCTGAAATGATGCTCGTCGTAGCAAGCCCGTCAGCATGTCCGGCGCTCCTGGGTCTTCGGAAACTGCCATCGGAGTATGACATTCCTGTGAAGGAACCCGCTTACTTGCCTCCAAAATCGTCTTCGGCTGTAAACCGAACAGTTCAGGGACGCCAGTCTTGATCCTGGAACCCCGAGTGACAGAGGCACCGCCTTCGGATAACACCTTCTTTGCTTCTTGTACTACTTGGTGTTCAGGAGGAGCCCGTCGGGATGATACCTCGGTATCATCTCCCCTATTGGGCGATGTAGCCGGAGAAGGCGTGTCACTCTCCATCATCTCCGGAAGAAGATCTCCCGAGGAGGAGGACGATTGAGAAGCACCAAGCGTTAACCTGTGTGGACGAACAAATATCGGATGATTACTTCACTAATAGGAAAAGAATGAGGTGCGTTTAAAGTACCCCAACCTCGCTTACGGTCTGCCTCGAGGTTCGTCCTCATCATCAAACTCTACGGCAGCCTCGCTCACCCAGCTCAGGCGGCTCGACGGCGGCGTTTTTCCTCTCTTGGGAGGATTCCCCTCCTGATCTTCGGAGGCGACCCTCTTCTTGCCCTGGAGGGGCCCCTCTGCACTCTTACCCTCGGGCAAAAGGATTTTGGTTTCCCTGAACGCAGCCACCTGGTACGGTGTCGGGATTAGCATTCTCGTCAGCAGGTCGGTCGCAGGGCCTTCGGGAAGAGGCACCGGACACCAGATTAGCACCAGTTTCTTTATCCAGTCCTGTATAGTGACAGATTGTTCAGTATCTTGTTAAGAGATGCCTGAATGGAAGGTGCTCAGATATCGAATACTTACCGAAGTGTCTAGATGATTGCAGTCAAGGCCAACGTCTTCGGTGGTGTCCGACCATTGCTCTCGTTCCCCGAAAAATAATTTCCACATTCCTTCATTCGTAGTGCCGAAGAAGTGTTGTAGAGTCCACCGCCCTTCTGGGTTAAACTCCCACATACGAAGAGGCCGCCGCTGACATGGCAGGATCCGGCTGACTAGCATTACTTGAACGATGCTCACAAGATCGATGCCCTTCTCAGTAAGGCTTCGGATGCGACTTTGCAAAGTCTGCACGACAGATCCCCAATCCAATCCCTTATTGACCCATGAAGCGAGCTGAGTTGGAGGGCCAGGCCAGAACACAGGTGTGGCCGCCCACTTGGGGCCCCGCGGCTCTCTGATATAAAACCACCCCTGCTGCCATAGGTCGGAAGATTTGGCGAAAGATCCTTCGGGCCAAACCGCGTCGGCCAGCTTGCCTATTATGACGTTGCCGCACTTTGCCCGCTCCTCCTCTACCACCCGTGGCCTCACATCAAAGGTCTTGAGCCACAAACCGAAGTGCGGAGGAGTCCGGAGTAAGGCCTCACACGTGACGATAAATGTCGAGATGAGGAGAATAGAGTCTGGGGCCATATCGTGAAAATCTAGTCCATAGTAGAACATGAGCCCCCGGACGAAGGGGTTAAGCGCGAACCCTAGCCCATGAAGAAAGTGGGATACAAATACTACCCTCTCGCTAGATCTGGGGGTCGGTATGACTTGCCCTTGTGCCGAAAGCCGATGAAAGATTTCTGAGGTCAGATACCTCGCTACGCGGAGCTTCGCAATATCCTCCTCTATGACAGAAGAAGCCACCCATCGGCCCTGATGGTTGGATCCGGACATGACTAGGGTTGGTGGCGATTGGAACCCGAGGGTTGGAACTTGGGGTGGATGGGGTTGAGGAAGAAGCAAGCGCAAGGGAAGAAAACGAGACTGGGTCTCTATATAAAGGTCCCAAATATTGGGCGTCTCCCCTGGGTCTCTGAACTTACCTATCACCAAGGACTTGTACCCAGGGGACGGTTGGGTTACCCATGCCTGCATTAATGAAAATCCCGTAAATAAAGGGACATGATCTCTGCCTTGACGAGACATGCCAGTAAAACCGTGCCCCGAGACGTGGGGCGGCTCACTAGCCGACGGTTGGAAATAGTAACCGGTCAGGCATGATACGATGTCATGAACATTAATCAACAAGTTGGGCCTGTGGGATATCATATCCTCTGCAATTATATACACATGTCTGGATATACTTACTTCGTCCGAAGATTATTCTGAAGGAGGGAACCCGCCTTGACATATCGAAGACAAATCTGCACGCCGGACTCCTCGTCATTGAGGCCAGGTTCAGGGGCTACTGAGGGAGTCCTGGACTAAGGGGTCCTCGGGCGTCCGGCCTGTTATCCATGGGCCGGACTGATGGGTTGTGAAGACATGAAGGCCAAAGAATGCACTGTGTCCGGATTGGACTCTACTTGGCGTGGAAGGCAAGCTTGGCGACTGAAGATTCCTTCTTATGTAATCGACTCCATGTAAACCCTAGATCCCCTCGGTGTCTATATAAACCGAAGGGGATAGTCCGGAAAGGACAACATGTATACTCATTACCATACCCACATAGGCTAGGCTTCTAGGGTTTAGCCATTACGATCTCATGGTAGATCAACTCTTGTAATACTCATATTCATCAAGATCAATCAAGCAGGAAGTAGGGTATTACCTCCATAGAGAGGGCCCAAACATGGGTAAACATCATGTCCCCCGTCTCCTGTTACCATCGATCCTTGACGCATAGTTCGGGACCCCCTACCCGAGATCCACCGGTTTTGACACTGACAGCGGGGGCCTTCTTGTGCAAGCCAGGCTTAGTTGTAGCAGCTGACCCATATTCTTTCTTCAGCACCTTCTTCTTGGAGCTGACTTCCTCCTCAACAGCCACATAGTCCTCATCTTCAGAATCCGAGGTTTTCTTCTTCCTTGACCCGGTGGCTGCTTTGGGCAAGTTACTTGGTGTGCTCCTGTTGCCATCATCAGAAGTGCTTGAGGGACTAGTGCCATCACTCAATTGCACTTGTTCTTCAGACCTGTTCTGGCTGTCGCTCTGGTCAGACATCTCTGCCAACTTACTGATAGTAGACCATGTGAATAGATATAGATGAGGTAGAGTGGATGAGCATCACAAAGTTTAGAGTTTTTGCAAAATAGATGGCTTAAAAACTTAGTTTTAGTTCTCCACAGAAAGCATTTCGGAGATACCGATTTGTAAACTCAATGATATCGAAGCAGCTTTTGGAACCAAAACAAGTGAACTCGGTCAGACCGATTCACAGTTCGGTGGCACCGAGACTGCTAGGGTTTCACAAAGAATCGAACTCGGTCACGCCGATTTGCAATTTTCAGTCAGACCGAAAATGCATGTGCTATGGCCTAAGCCAAATCGGTGAGACCGATTTCTACAATTCGGTCGGTCTGAGATGAGTCCGGCGGAGACCTAACCCTAAATTTTCAAATCCAATATAATCTAAAGGAAGTTTTCAGTGGATGGATTGTTTGCATATGTGGTCATGATCATGGTAAAGTAATGTGCTACGAATCGGAGTTAAAAGAATAGCACAAAAGATCGAACTCGTACCCTAGTTCGGTGGAGTTCGCTACGGCGGCAACGGAGGGGCAGAATTCCATTGACATGATGGAAACCAGCGGTGGGAGGTCGCTGGCAGCGAGAAGACGATCCGGAGACCCGAGGCGGCAAAGCAGGATACGCGCGGGCTGAGAGCTTTCAAAGAAATTTCCAAAATATCACCCGTGGGTTTATATATCCCGACCCTGTCAGCGTGACTGAGTGGAACAACTCGGTGGCACCGAGATGCAGAATCGCAAGCGGTTACTGCAACTCGGTGTGACCAAAAATTTCAAATCGGTTGCACCAAGATTGAAAACCTAGATCAACTTAGTAATCTCGGTGTGACCGAAATGGATGACTCGGTCATACCGAAATACACAAAGAGGTTTTGGAAGTTTAGGTCTATGACAAATCGGGGACTCCAAGTGCTCCTCACACAGAGTGGTTCGAATCTGACTTGATCAAACTTTGTGATGTAGCATGAATAGAGTTTGAGACGAGAAAATCATAGATAGCTAGAGGGAGTTCTTATGCATTCTTGTCCATCCATTTGGCAAAAGAGAAAAATACAAACAATCAAAGCAACAAATGGATGTCCTCAAATGAGTAAAATATGCATCAAACATGCTCACACAATAAAATGGCAATTGAAATATGTGACAAAGCATGCACAATCACTCTAGCATCTATCAAGCAATTTAGCGATGACTAGGTCATCTATATATGAGTATATTGACTTAGGAGTCAAATGTGAACATTTGATCGTAGGTCATACTCATCGTTTAAGCACAAGTGTGGTTACCACTTTTACATAAAGCATTCTTGTGCTCACATCATTAGAGTTGCTTTTTCTCAATTGATTAGAGTAAAGCTCCCCCTAGATGTGATATCCCCCTAAGAGGGATGAACTAACCTTGGGTTTTGTCAATGATGACTTCATGTAGGTGTTGAAGATGTAGATGCTCAATGTTGATGTAGATCATTCGGAGCAATCCTTTGGAGTGAGTTGCACTTTCAATACCTACACGGGTTAGTCCCACAAGGAACAAACAAGGATATCCATAGACATAGAGTGATATTCACATGAGATGATGTCCATGAATGCATTAGGTTACCTTATCCCTTGTCTTACCAACAAGAGGGTTTGTGACTCCTTGAACTAGTGCAAGATATGGAAGTTGTTTGCACTTGTCCTTGCCAAGATGATAAGAGTGAAGTATGTTGGCGGAGTCACCCTCAAGAACTCTCTAGTTCTTCTTCTTAGGGATCCACACCATCTTGATTGGAATCCTCGGAGTTGTAGTCGTACTTGATGTAGTGGAACTTGATTTACTCTTGGGAACCCACTTGACCAAGGCCTTAGGTGCTTCTTCAAATGCATCAATCTCCTCTTGAAGCTTGTCCTTGCCTTTTAGCTTGTGGTCTTGTGGTGGAAGATCATCTTGAGCTTGTGTTCCTTGGAAAGAAGTAGGATCATACTTCTCTTGTTGAGGAACAAACTTCGTCTTGGGGTATTGATCTTCTTCCCACTCAACTCCATTTGCATTGATCTTTCATTCAAAACCAACACCTTGATTCTTCCGGTGTCTTCCTTGCTTGCGTACAATTTCCTCAAATTGCTTACTTCCAGCAAGACTCTTGTAAACACCTTTCTCTATAGTTCCCCACAATAAGCTATTTTATTGCTCAAGTGTAACTTGGCTAAGAGAATCATTAGTGGAATCAAGAGAACTACTAGAAGCAACAATACTGGATTTAGCATGATTGTTGTTACTACTAGAGGAAGAATCTTTCTTGTTCTTGTTGCTAGATTTAACTTGTGGCATGTAAGTAGACAAGAGTAAACACTTGGCAATGTAAGAAGAACTTTTCTTGTGAAGATCATCATTGATTGCTTTTAATAACTCATGCTCTTGCTCAAGGTTGAGCTTTTCAAAGCGTAGCTTCTCATGAGTTTTTAAAAGTTCTCGATGATCTTCCAAGGTAGTTTCATGAGCTAATCTTAAGAGTGTTTAGTTCTTTAATTAGACGCTCAATATCCTTATTATCATTGTCATTCGTTTTATCTTGATTAGCATGATTAATAGCAAGTTCATCATAGTTTTCATAACTAGAGTTGTCAACAAGTAAATCATCATCACCTAGCAAATCATCTTCATCACTATTGAAATCAACATACTCGGGGTGTGATACCTTTGGGCCTTTAGCCATGAAGCATCTTACAATTCCTTCATTTGGTGAGTCAAATATGTCGTAGGAGTTGGTTGACACAAGTGCTAGACCAACAACACATTCATCTTGAGTATATTCGGAGTCAGAGTGGTGATAACTTCTTTCGGAGTGATTGTCGGAGTCGGAGCCGGATACCCATTCACCAACATGAGCTTGATGTCTTTGTTTTGTGTAGCTCTTTGATGACTTGTCCTTCCTTTCCGAATCCTTGCTTCTCCGTGATGTTCTTCGTTCATAACGGTCATCTCTACTCCTTCTCTCTCTGGGTGGTGATTCTTCTCTTCTACTTCTTATTTTGGGAGAATCTTCTCTTCTTTTGTAGGGAGCCGTACACTCATTTGAATAGTGTCCGGGTCTTCCACAATTGTAGCACATATGCTCACGACTAGAAGATCTTTTGTCATTGTAGGACCTTGACTTGGAACTTCTTTCCTTGCTTCTACTCTTGTAAAACTTGTTGAAGTTCTTCACCATTAGGCTCAATTCTTTGTTGAAGGTTTGTTTCTCACTTGATGATGTGGGAGCATCACATGAGGCTTTGTAAGCACCACTTGACTTGTTGTGAAGCTCTTCCTTATCCTTGAGTGACATCTCATGAGAAACAATTCTTCCAATGACTTCCGTTGGCTTGAGATCTTTGTAATTGGTCATCATTTGGATCAATGTGCACACGGTATCATATTTTCCATCCAAGGCTCTTAGGATCTTCTTGATGATGAATCTATCGGTCATTTCTTCACTTCCTAAGCCAGCAATCTCATTTGTGATGAGAGCAAGCCTAGAGTACATTTCAGCGACACCTTCACCATCCTTCATTTTGAACTTGTCAAGTTGACTTTGAAGCACCTCCAATTTGGATTCCTTGACGGAGTCGGTACCTTCGTGCATATCAATCAAAGTATCTCAAATTTCCTTTGCATTCTCAAGATGGCTGATTTTGTTGAATTCTTCGGGGCACAATCTGTTGAAGAGAATATCACAAGCTTGAGCATTGTATTGCATCATCTTCAACTCTTCCGCAGTAGCTTCACGGTTCGGTTCTCTCCCATCAAAGAATTCACCTTGCAAGCCAATACACACAATAGCCCAAACGGCGGGGTTATGTCCAGGAATATGCATTTTCATCTTATACTTCCAACTAGCAAAATTAGTACCATCAAAGTAAGGACCTCTACGGTGGTAATTTCCCTCACTAGACACCATACTCTCCTAGGTTGTGAAACCAAGGCTATGATCACCAAAAGCTATGGAAATCAAAGAAAATGGAGACCAAAGCTCTGATACCACTTGTAGGATCGAAAGTATGTCTAGAGGGGGGTGATTAGACTGAAGGAAATATGCCCTAGAGGCAATAATAAAGTTATTATTTATTTCCTTATTCCATGATAAATGTTTATTATTCATGCTAGAATTGTATTAACCGGAAACATAATACATGTGTGAATACATAGACAAACAGAGTGTCACTAGTATACCTCTACTTGACTAGCTCGTTGATCAAAGATGGTTAAGTTTCCTAACCATAGACAATGAGTTGTCATTTGATTAACGGGATCACATCATTAGGAGAATGATGTGATTGACTTGACCCATTCTGTTAGCTTAGGACTTGATCGTTTAGTTTGTTGCTATTGCTTTCTTCATGACTTATACATGTTCCTATGACTATGAGATTATGCAACTCCCGTTTATCGGAGAAACACTTTGTGTGCCACCAAACATCACAACGTAACTGGGTGATTATAAAGGTGCTCTACAGGTGTCTCTGAAGGTACTTGTTGGGTTGGCGTATTTCGAGATTAGGATTTGTCACTCCGATTGTCGGAGAGGTATCTCTGGGCCCACTCGGTAATGCACATCACTATAAGCCTTGCAAGCATTGCAACTAATGAGTTAGTTGCGGGATGATGTATTACAGAACGAGTAAAGAGAGTTGTTGGTAACGAGATTGAACTAGGTATTGAGATACCGACGATCGAATCTCGGGCAAGTAACATACCGATGACAAAGGGAACAACGTATGTTGTTATGCGGTCCGACCGATAAAGATCTTCGTAGAATTTGTAGGAGCCAATATGGGCATCCAAGTCCCGCTATTGGTTATTGACCAGAGAGGTGTCTCGGTCATGTCTACATAGTTCTCGAACCCGTAGGGTCCGCACTCTTAACGTTCGTTGATGATATACTATGAGTTATGTATGTTGGTGAACGAATGTTGTTCAGAGTTTCGGATGAGATCACGGATATGACGAGGAACTCCGGAATGGTTCGTAAGTAAAGATTGATATGTGGATAGTAGTGTTTGATCTCCGGAAGGGTTCCGGAATGCACCGGAAGGGGTTCTGAATGTTTCCCGAAATGTTTGGGCACGAGAACACTTTATCTGGGCCAAAGGGGAAAGCCCACGAGTTTTTTGGAAAGCGCAAAAGGAAGTTTTGCGGAGTCTGTTGGGGATATTACCACTGGGCGTAAACCGGCCTACTTGGGCTGGGTTAACTTCATAGTGGTATAAGCAGGTGAAGGCCCAAGGCCTATAGTTGGTTTAGAATCTGTAGCTGTAAAACCGACCTGATGTATAACTTGTATTGTAAGTTAGGAATAGAGAGATACCGACCGGGATACGAATATGAACCGGCTGGGACTCTATGGACCGACGGGCGTCACCCGTGTATATAAGGGGACGACCCGGCGGCGGTTCAAGGGAGACAACGACAACTCGAGCCTAGGCGAAGCTTGTTTGCTCCCTAGCCATCGAGATCATATCAATTCCACCACAACTAGACGTAGGCTGTTACCTTCATCGAAGGGGCCGAACTAGTATAAACCCTCGTGTCTTTGTGTCCGCTTTAACCCCTTCAAGTAAACTCGTAGCGATGGCTCCACGACTAAGTCCTTTCACTAGGACACCTGCCGTGACAAATCCACGACAGTTGGCGCCCACCGTGGGGCTATCGCACGATGGTTTGACGATCTTGGAGGGCAAGCTCAAGGGACTCGAAGGCTATGTTGTGGGCCGGATGACCAAGAGTCGTCGGGGCAGGATCTACATCGATGATGCAGGATGGGGTCCCGAGGCCGATTCAATCGAGTATGGTTACCGGGTCCCCTTTGGCAGCGTACACGTCTTCATCGGCAAGATCGGTGAGCCTGGGCCTGAGCCGGACATCTACACCGACCCCGTCGAGACGGCTCAGCGGGCGAGATCTACCCAGGTTAAACCGGCCATGAAGCGTGCCTTCGTCGGAGTCATCTACGGAGGAGAGCGCGAGGACGAATCAGAGCACGGTAGCGAGACCGTCGTCTATTCTGGCGACGAGTCCTCGACCGGAGAGACCGAGTCGCTATACCGGATGCAAGACGATCAGGTTAGGGGTTGTTCCGATGGCGAAAGTATTCCGGACCCCCCAGGCCAGATCAACCGGGTTGGAATATTCATGGCTGGCACCCAGGCGGCGAATTATTCTTCGACTGTCGCAGCAATGCTCTCCGGATCCGCAGCGGCAGCGGCAGCAGGGGCAGGAGGCCTTGTGCGCCCGCCAGTTCAAGTTCTATCTGATCTATTTGACGCACTAGCCGCGCTTATGGCAGAGGATGACCCGGCGGATCAAGAGGCTCATAATGCAGAAATCGCGAAGGTGAGAGAGCAGATCGTGCAAGCCAAAGCGGATCTGGCAGCAGAAAAAGACCGGATGGCTGCAGAGCGGGCCGCTTTGGACGCACAGGCCTATAAACTCATGCTTGACCAGAATGCATCACAGGAGGTTTTGAAATGGAAGCACAGATCACGCCTGCCGTTAGGGTTTGACCCCCGAAATCTCTTTCACACTCCGGGAGCTGGACCCAGTAATCCACCGCGGTACCAGGAGACAAACCGGATTGAGGCGCCAAGGCCAGGAGCGACGGTCCAGCCTCGCCTGATGGAACCCCCTCACCAAAGTATTGTGGTTCCTCCACCGGTCCAGACGCCCCCGGGTCATTATTCAAATCCTATGGACAACCTTGTTGCGGCCGCAGCACGGTTAGAGGCCATCCCAGTCGAAGGGGATTCTCCGCAAGCAGTAGAGACGCGCCGGGTTAAGGAGCTTCTCCGGACCGCGCTGATGCAGCAGGAGGCATACTCATACAGTCGTGATCTGATTCATTCTACGCCCCGTCCGAGCCGGAGCTATAGCAGGCGCATAGATGAACCGGCCATATCAAGCAATGCGCAAGGCCATGAAGCGGCCCGTGGTGATGACCCGGCAGGTGGTGTTGCCGATGCTCGGGATGTGGTGAACCGGGCCTGGGCGCAAAGGGAGGCCGAGTTAGCAGCACAGGATAATGCGGGCCAACTTACACCGGTTCGTTCTGCCACCTTTGCCGGACCAGGAATCACATCCGCTCTGGGAGTGCCTTGCTTGATCCCTGCTTTATGTAATGTGCGCCTACCCAGAGATTTCAAGGGTCCACGCAAGGTGCCGAATTATACCGCTGATTTACCCCCTGAAGCATGGATAGAGAGTTATGAGATGGCCATGGAAATGCTGGACGTGGATGAGGCCGCATGTGCAAAATATTTCACCATGATGCTTGAGGGCATGGCTCGTACCTGGTTAAAAAGCCTGCCGCCCAATTCTATCAGCTCATGGGCCCAGTTGCGGGCCCGGTTTATACAGAATTTCAAGGATACATGTAAGCAGCCCAAGTTCATAGTAGACCTGGCGGCTTGTGTCCAGGAAGAAGGAGAATCAACGACCCATTGGGTGCGCCGCGTTTCGAAAATTTTGCACTCGTCTGACAGGATTAATGCTGACTCTGCGGTCTTAACTCTGGAAGGCAACTGCCGGTTTGAGCCTCTAAAATTGAAACTGGGACGCATGAAGCGGCTCTGTCATGACATGGGAACCCTCATGGCTGCCTTAGTGAAGTATGCCGATTCGGACAGTACCAAGGATCCCGAGCTTATTGATGATGAAGCAGGGAAGGGAAAGAAGAATAGCAACTCCAAACAGCAGCAGAATAAACTAGCGGGTCATGGAAACGGAGGCAAGCGCAAGGCGGACGGCAGCGTGGACTTTGTGGCCAACACTAACGCACAGGATAGGGGGCAGCGGCGCAGAGGTAAAGCGGCAAATCATAACGGGGCTCCCAATCCTAATGCAAGCCGTTTGAACTATTTGTTGAATCAGCCTTGCCCAAAGCACGGGACGAAGGAGGCACCGGCTAACCATCTTTGGAAAGATTGCTATATCATGCAGGAGTTCAAGAACTCTAATGCTTTCCGGTATGATCACGGATCAGGTGGCGGTTCAGGATCCGGTTTCAGCGGGCCGGATCACGATGGGGTTTCCGGTTCAGGACGTAATCAGGGCGATCACAGCCACCAGAATAATCAGAACAGCCAGCAGCAGCAGCAGCAGTCAGGCTATCAGAGCCAACCAAAGCAATTGAGCAATGGGCAATACCATGTCTTCACAACAGGCTTTTATAAGCGCGACCGAAAACTCCACAAACGAGCGGTGAATTCTGTTGAACCGGCCTTACCACGTTACTTACGCTGGTCAGAGCAGCCCATCGTGTGGAGCAGAGAAGATCACCCGCCCCGGGTTGATAATCCGGGTCAGTTAGCATTAGTGGTGGACCCTCAGGTGGGGGGTTATAAATTCACCAAGGTACTCATGGATGGAGGAAGCAGTATTAACATACTATATTATGAGACATTCAGGCGCATGGGACTAACAGACGAGGATCTCAGACCGTCGAATACGGTATTCCATGGTGTTGTGCCAGGCAAGTCTGCATATCCTGTTGGTAAAATAGCTCTAGATGTGGTTTTTGGAGACGAGCACGACTCTCGGTCAGAAAAATTGAGCTTCGAAGTGGTGAAGATCCAAAGCCCGTATCACGCCTTTTTTGGGCGACCAGCTTATGCCAAGTTCATGGCGCGGCCTTGTTATATCTACTTACAGCTCAAGATGTCGGGTTACAAGGGGATGATAACGGTTCACGGGAACCGTAGGATCGCTTTGGAATGTGAAGAGGGTGATTTGGCTTACGCAGAGTCGGTCTGTGCCACGGAAGAGTTGAAGTATTATAAGGACAAGGTCGATCCGGCGGATATGACCCCTTTAAAGAAGCCAACTACAGAGCATGATTCAGATTTGAAGTTCAAATCGGCAGCTGAGACCAAGCTTGTTGACTTCGTGCCCGGCGATTCATCCAAGCAGTTCACTATCAGTGCCAACCTGGATCCCAATAGGAAAGCGCGCTCATCGAGTTCATCCGTGAGAATCGGGACATTTTTGCATGGAAGCCGTCTGACATGCCAGGTGTACCGAGGGAACTCGCTGAGCACACTCTTAATGTGGATCCTAAGTATAAACCGGTGAAACAGCTCCTCCGCCGGTTTAACGAAGAAAGACACAAAGCCATTGGAGAGGAAGTGGCCAGGCTTTTAGCAGCTGGTTTTATTATTGAGGTGTTCCATCCAGAGTGGCTTGCTAATCCGGTGCTGGTTCTTAAGAAAAACGGCACTTGGCGTATGTGTGTGGATTACACAGACCTTAACAAAGCCTGTCCGGCAGACCCTTTTGCCCTCCCCCGTATTGATCAGATCATTGATGCCACGGCAGGTTGTGAGCGTTTGAGTTTTTTGGATGCATACTCTGGATATCATCAGATCAAGATGGCAGTTAAGGACCAGGAGAAAACAGCATTCATCACTCCCTTTGGAGCCTTCTGCTATGTATCTATGCCCTTCGGGCTCAAGAGTGCCTAAGCCACCTATCAACGGTGTGTACAGAATTGCCTGCATGAGCAGATCGGCCGCAATGTGCACGCATATGTGGATGATATTGTAGTAAAATCAAGGCAGAAGGAGACACTGGTGGATGATTTGAAGAAGACCTTTGACAACTTGCGAGCTTACAGGATGATGCTTAATCCGGCCAAGTGTGTTTTCGGTGTTCCAGCAGGCAAGTTACTGGGTTTCTTGGTGTCTAACAGAGGAATTGAGGCTAATCCGGAGAAGATTACGGCTATTACATCTCTAGCTAAACCGGAGTTTATCAACGATGTTCAGCGTTTGGCGGGCCGAATCGCTGCGCTGAGCCGGTTTATCAGCCGCCTCGGAGAGAAGGCTATCCCTTTGTACCAAATGCTGAGGAAGACAGACAATTTCGTCTGGAGTCCAACTGCTGACAAGGCATTTGAGGATCTGAAGCGGCAGTTAGCCAATCCGCCTGTTCTTGCAGCTCCGGTCGACAAGGAGCCACTATTATTATACGTAGTGGCTAATGCTCGGGCAGTTAGCGTGGATATTGTGGTGGAGCGCAAAGAGGCAGGCAAGGAATATCCGGTTCAGCGGCCGGTTTATTATATCAGTGAGGTGCTGATTGAATCCAAGCAAAGGTATCCGCATTGGCAGAAGCTGGTCTATGGTGTTTTTATGGCCAGTCGGAAGTTGAAGCAGTATTTTCAAGGGCACCCCATCACAGTGGTCAGTTCAGCTCCCTTGGGTGATATTATACAGAATCGGGAGGCGACTGGCCGGATTGCCAAGTGGGCTATAGAGCTGGGGCCGCACGGACTGAAGTACGTGCCTCGGACGGCCGTGAAGTCTCAAGCACTTGTTGATTTCATTAATGATTGGACGGAATTACAGGCACCAGAGGAGAAGCCGGATCACACATATTGGACTATTCATTTTGACGGATCCAGGCAATTGGAAGGCTCGGGGGCTGGAGTCGTATTAACTTCCCCACGAGGTGATAAGTTTTGTTATGTTCTCCGCTTAATGTTCCCTTGTACTAATAATGCAGCTGAGTATGAAGCCTTGCTCCATGGTCTGCGGATGGCTAAAGAGATGAATTTAAGCCGGGTTAAGTGTTTTGGTGACTCGGACCTAGTGGCTCAAGAGGTGTCCGGCACTTGGGACTCTAAAGACCCGCTCATGGCTGCATATCGTCGGGAAGTGGATAATATTGCAGGTTGTTTCAAGGGTTATCAAGTGGATCATGTGGACCGTCGGAAGAATGAAGCGGCGGATGCTTTAAGCCGGTTGGGCTCTCAGCGTAAACCAGTTCCGCCTAACGTCTTTTTGGATGTGTTGCACAATCCGTCAGTCAAGCTCCCAGGTGAAGCGGATTTGGCTATTCCTGATCCGGAGTCCCAATTGGTGGCAGCCCTGCGTGCTATTCCGGATTGGACAGTTCCTTATCTTGCGTACATGACAAGGGGGGAGTTGCCAGAGGATGAGATTCTGGCCAAGCAGATAGTCCGGCGATCCAAGTCTATGACGATTGTCAATGGTGAATTACATCATTGCAGTGTATCAGGGGCGTTTCAACGTTGTGTTTCTCCTGAAGAAGGCTGTGAAATCTTAAGAGAAATCCATGAAGGGGATTGTGGGCACCACGCCGGTTCAAAGTCTCTGGTTGCAAAGGCGTTTCGTCATGGGTTCTACTGGTTGACAGCACATGCTGACGCGGAGGACTTGGTTAAACGGTGTGATGGATGTCAGAAATTTTCAAGGCGTGCTCATGTGCCGGCTCAGGAGTTGAGGATGATCCCAATAACATGGCCGTTTGCAACTTGGGGGCTAGACATGGTTGGACCTTTTAAAAGATCCAAGGATAAGAAAACTCACCTTTTGGTGGCAGTTGATAAATTTACCAAGTGGGTTGAAGCGGAGCCTGTCAGCAAGTGTGATGCAGCAACAGCGGTACAGTTCATCAAGAAGGTGATTTTCCGGTTTGGTTTTCCACACAGCATCATTACTGATAATGGTACCAATTTATCCAAGGGCGCTATGAAGGAGTTCTGTGAACGTGAGCACATCCGACTTGATGTGTCGTCAGTGGCACACCCCCAGTCCAATGGACAGGCAGAACGAGCTAATCAGGAAATCTTGCGAGGCATCAAACCCCGGCTTTTGGTCCCATTGCAAAGAACACCAGGATGTTGGGTTGAAGAGCTGCCATCTGTATTATGGAGTATCAATACTACGCCAAACCGGTCCACAGGATACACGCCATTTTTCATGGTCTATGGAGCAGAGGCAGTTCTCCCTAGTGACATCTGGCACGATTCGCCTCGTGTGGCAGCTTATGTTGAGGCAGACAATGAGACAGCACGACAGGATGCTTTGGACCTATTGGACGAGGAGCGTGATATAGCGGCTGCCCGTTCGGCGATTTACCAGCAAGATCTTCGTCGCTATCACAGTCGCCGGGTTAGAACCAGAACTTTTCAAGAAGGAGATTTGGTGCTTCGATTCATCCAAGATCAAACGGATATGCACAAGTTATCCCCACCTTGGGAGGGACCTTTCGTAGTCAGCAAGAATCTGCACAACGGGTCGTATTATCTGATTGATATTCGAGAGCATCAAGACTCACGTACATCAGAAGAGGAGACCAACAGACCGTGGAATATAGCTCATCTTCGGCCTTACTATACTTGAGCCATTGGCTCTATCTATGTACATATCATGACAATGTATATATTATCTTTGATATATCAAACCGGAGCCTCAGCTGAAGCGGGGTCTCTGTCTTTCTCATCATGCGAGGTTACACGGAGTGGTTCTGTCTAAAGCGGCCTCCGGTTTACCCCTTGACATTTGTTTTTATATCACTGGGGGCCTTGGTCGTGTCCGAACCAACGAACACCCTTTGATAGGCGACAGCCACCAGATCATTTGGGGACTTGGTCAAGTCTGAACCAGTCACGCCTCTTGGTCGGCCTAAGGCCACAAAATCACTTGGGAGCATGGTCGGGCCTGAGCCATTGCTACGCCTCTTGATTTGGCATATATGCCACGAGTCATTTCGGGACCTGGCTGACTTGAATCATTATCACTCCTATTGGGGGCCTTGATCCTGTCCGACCATGCTAATGCCATCTGAACAGCTCAGTATAGCACATTTTTGCAAATGGTTTTTATCATTACTTTTGCTTCCATGTTGTTTTCATGGTTTGTTCGTTTTTTACTTTTGTTGGATTTCTTTATGTCAACAAGCATATTTTTTCCGGTTCAGCCAATGATTTTTGATCCCCTTCTAATCCGGAGGAGTCTCCCGGTTTACCTTTTCCCTGTTAACATCATGGAGTAACCAGGGGGCTCGTATTAATTCAGTACGGTTTGTACGGGGGCTGCTTTCTCCCTTTTTGACGGTAATGGTTTATAAAACCATCGCTTCAGGCTTGGATAAGCCAGCTTTATACCCAAGCATGGCAGGTATTCATGTATCATATATTTGTTATATTTCTGATACACATATCAAGATCATAATCCGGCTGACGGTATAACCGCTACCGAAGTTCAAATTTTTCTGATTGCAGGAAATATGAATTAAAGTTTTTTCAAGCAAAAGCTTCAGTACTTATGCACGAAGGCATATCCCAGGCAGAAGTTTTAACTATCCTATTACAAGGCAGCATGGTGCCCAAACAAAATCATTGTTTTTGTAGAAGGATGTTGCAAATAGCACTTCAAACCGGCTTCCGGTTCAAGCCTGCTCCTCGTCCTCCGCCGCTTCAGCTTCCTCGTCTCTACCCATTGGCTGGAAATCAACAGTGGTCCAGTCGATTCCCATTAAAGCTTGGAAAACAGCTTCTTCATGGATCAGGGAAGACGGTTCAATATCAGGGGCGTAAGTGTGCTTACGGATTGGAGGAATCAGATTCTCCGCTTCAACAGTTGGGGCAGGCACTCGCTTGTTTTGATTATTATATTGCGCTTGATAATGCGTCAAATCTGCCTCTTCAGCTAACTGGCAAGCCAGAGGGCGCACTGCACGGTTTATGGCCCTTAAATCTTCTTCGTTGAACTCAGAGCCATCTTCTTTCAGACTGGGATAGCCTTGAGCTGCTTCCACGGGATCAAAGTCGGGCACCCATGCCTTTGCCCGGATTAAGGCATTGATGGCTCCGGTTCGGGCAGCGGATTTTTTCAGCTCCTCAATCCGGGCTGGAAGCATTGACAACTTGCTAAGAGTGTCCTGGATTAAAGAGGGTGCCGGGTTGTTGTGAGAAGTTGTGTTGATGATCCGTTGGGCTCCAGTGTACAATTGTTCTACCAAGGTGTAGGCAGCTTTCAATTTCTTCCGCACATCATTTCCTAAGTGCCCAATACGTGTGCCTACAAAAGGATTGGAATGGTCTCAAACCGGACTTACGATACAGCAGATTCAAATTTATCACAGAAGTTACAAGGAGCTTACCAAAGATTGCAGCAGTCATGGAGTGTATTTGCCGCTGTACGGCCGTCAGTTCATCTACCACCGGTTTAAGGGCCACTTCAGCATTTTCTGCTCTTTTGGTTAAACCGGCCTTCTCAGTGGCCCAGTCAGCTCGCTCTTTCTTGAAATTTTGTTTCAGCCGTTCAGCAGTGCTCAAAGCGCTGGTTAATTCTTGCTTGGCCTTATCTGTTTCAGCTTGCTGGGTCTTCAGGGCCTCCTGCAAATCGGCAATCCAGTCCTCCTTGATTTTAATCTCAGCCTGCATACAGATGGCATTTTAAAGCTTTGCATAGGCGAGCCAAGAAATTGAAGTATCAACCACATAACAAAGTTATATGCCTGATACTTGGGGGCTAATGTACCTTTAATTTTTTGTATATTGCTCGATTACAAAGTCCCAAGCTCAATACAAGTATTCAACTTGGCACTTGGGGGCTAATGGCTATTTGATCAAGTTATGTTCTAAGGACAACTTTTTATTTTTTAGCCCCGGTTTGCTTATGCTAAACCGGCCCTCGAGGGTTATGCCGACGGATTTCAAAAAATATATATTCAGGATCAAGTCCCGGTTTGACCAAGGTCACAAACCGGCCCTTGGGGGATACCGGGATGAATGCAAGGGCAGAAAAGAAAGAAGGTATTTACCTCAAATTTATCCCTCATCATTTTGACCAGGCCAGCTTCACAGTCACGGCTAGTGTAAAGCCGGTTTAAATAGCCAGAGTGAAGATCTTGAGCATTCAGAGCGGCATATGTTTCTAATTCAACATCCCATTTTCCTTTGTTCAAAGAGGAAGAATCCTCTTTGATGGTATGCCTGGTAAGGGTGGCAGGATTCCCGGGTTCAGAGCGGCCTACACCGGTAATCACAACATCATCATCTTTTGACTCGCCGGTTTGGGTTGGTGCGGCCGTTTTGTCAGCTGGAGTGTGGGATTTCTCAATCTAGACAGAGCTGGCAGGCGGATCAGCAGATGCTGGAGCATTAATAAGACCTTCTTCAGGGATAATGTCGTCTTGCAGAGGAGGATCATTGGGGATATCTTCAGAAGTAAACACTTCACGATCCGGCGCTTGGTCATGTTCTGGGGCCACATTTTCTTCAGCCGCTTTATCCAGGCGGGCCTTCTTGCTTGGTTTCGGTTCAGCGCTGAAAGAAAAATAAAAAAAAAAAGAAGTCAAAAGTCAAGGAAAAGCATAAGCCATTGCGCAGTATACTGGAAGCATATGTTCGGTTTAACTTACCCAGCAACTGTTTTCAAAGGTGGTAGCTGGGTGGCCGACGATTCACCAGATGAGGAATGAGAAGTAACCTGATAATCGGAGTCGGATGGATTAAGAGGTTGACGGAAGAAACCCGCTTTACGATTTAAATCAATAAAAAGGTCGGAGACCTCGGAGCGGCGTTTTCGAACCGGACTGTTTGGTAAACCGGCAGAGGTAACTACCTGGCCACTGTGACGGGTTGTGCGGCGAGCTTCGTGTTGCTGGGTCTTCATAAGAAATTGGGAATCCAGATAAGCAAGAGGATGAGAAAATTTAACTTTCCGGTTTGCCCGGCGAAATTTTGGCAAAGGCAAGATTTCTGAATCGGAAGAGAGAATGGTTACTTCAACGAAAACCGCATTGCTGGCTTCAGCGTCATCCTGACAAACATCATCATCAATAAGGCGTGTAAAAAGTAAGCCAAGTGAATCAAGTTCTACCTCAAGATCCGGATTACCCACATCATCATCAATGGCTGGGTCAGATGAAGCGGTGATTTTTCTCTTATGAGCTGGTTTCTTGACAACCTTGGTCTTGGGCCGGGTTGGTCGTCCTGCCTTCTCCGTTTTGTCTTGAGGAAGTTTCTTACTCCAGAACGGATTGTCACCCTGGATCAGCAGCAATTAAACGTTGAACGTATAAAATAGTAACCCGGTTCAACAATAGAGCAATTGAAATATTACCGCTGGCGGTTTGTTGGTGGTGCAGTAAGGAAGCAGACCGGTTTGAGCACAGAGGTGCTCCGGTTCATTCAGCATCTTTTTCACAGATTCTGTGACTTCGTCCTCAGGGAGTTGGATTTTAGTGTGTCGGAGTGGGTCATCGACACTATCAGTATACTCACACATCAAATTTGGGCGCCGGCTTAGAGGCAAGATACTCCATGATATCCAGCAGCGTGCAAGGTCTATTCCTGTTAAACCATTGGCCATGAAGGCCCGGAGCTTGGACAGTTGAGGAGCATATTTAATTCTCTCCTTGGCGCTTAGCCTTTGTGGAAAAGGGTGAGTGTTGCTGAGCCGTTCTGGACAGAAGCCGGGCAAGGGATTTTCATTGTTAGGAGATGTATCCTTGCAATAAAACCAAGTTACGTTCCATTCTTTGGGGTGCGTATGGAGTTTGACTGAGGGTAGGTGATTTCTTTCCTCTTCTGAATGGCCATACCGCCCAGTTCGGTATTAGGGCCGTCAGTGAATTCAGTACGACGGTTCAGATGAAAGAGATCTCTAAATAACTCGACTGAAGGCTCCTCTTGAAGATATGCCTCAGAAAGTACTTGAAAATGACATAGATTGGTGACGGAGTTGGGGCCGATATCCTGTGGACGGAGTTGAAAGTTGGCTAACACATCTCGATAAAATTTGGAGCCGGGCGGTTTGAAGCCCAGGGCCATATGATCTGTGAAGACCATGACCTCTCCTTCCTGGGGTGTAGGAGGACATTCATCTCCAGGAACCCTCCAATGAATCGTGTCTTTGCTATCCAAAGCGCCAATCAGGACTAGATCGTTCAGCTGTCATTCTGTGACACGGGAGGGAACCCAGTTGCACTCGTACACTTGTTTGGCCATGACAAGATCTACAAGAAATAAATGATCCGGTTCAAGAACATGCCGGATAAAACGGTGTTGATCTAATTACGGTAAACCGGAGGCAGTACCCATAAACCGGTCTTCTACAACGCAGCATCAGATGGATTCTGGCGGTTCAACCAGGGGACTAATGACATATATACCGGTCTAGCAATTTTTTCTCTATGGTGAAGTTAAACCGCTTGGCCTAAGCATCGGAAGCAATCGAAACTATGGATAACTAGTTATGCAGAAACAAGTTTCACAAAATTATGTTACAGCCACGGATCTACAGCAAGCTCATAAAAACAGGAAATATTTCGAAGACTAAGATGGAAACAGAAGTGAACCATTGAGTGGATAGATGCGGGAGATTTATGAGCTTGGATGAGAAAAGGCAAGCGGATGCTAAAGGGATCGCTACTAAACACAGCAAGAGTTCACAGATGCATTCAAGACCAGAGAGCAGCTATGAACGTGCAATGAACATAGCAAGAACATGGAACCCTAAGAACAGATCTAGGTTAAGAGGGAGAGAGAACTTACCGGGAACGGAGAGGATGCGGAAAGACGCCGCAACACTTTGGTACGTACAGGTTGATGCAGCGGCCTGAGACGAGGCAGAGGTCGACGGTGGTGGCGGAACTCCAAAGCCGGCGACGTGAGCAAGAAGAAGAAGAAGGGACGAAGGGGAAAAGAAAGGAAATGACCCTTCGGTCTTATTTATAAGGCAACTGAGCTAGGTCAAACGCGCGAATCCAGGAGCTGTCATTAAGAGGGCGTTATGAATTTCATAATGACGTCATGCCGGTTTATAGTAGCCAAAACTGATGACGTCATGCCGGTTTACAGCAACCAAAAATGATGACGACATGGAGATTTGCCAATTAACAGAAGACATCCAAGACGCAAGATGGTGTGAAGGATTGACATGAACCAGTTCAAATCAATCTGGGGCCTAATGTTGGGGATATTACCACTGGGCGTAAACCGGCCTACTTGGGCCGGGTTAACTTCATAGTGGTATAAGCAGGTGAAGGCCCAAGGCCTATAGTTGGTTTAGAATCTGTAGCTGTAAAACCGACCTGATGTATAACTTGTATTGTAAGTTAGGAATAGAGAGATACCGACCGGGATACGAATATGAACCGGCTGGGACTCTATGGACCGACGGGCGTCACCCGTGTATATAAGGGGACGACCCGGCGGCGGTTCAAGGGAGACAACGACAACTCGAGCCTAGGCGAAGCTTGTTTGCTCCCTAGCCATCGAGATCATATCAATTCCACCACAACTAGACGTAGGCTGTTACCTTCATCGAAGGGGCCGAACTAGTATAAACCCTCGTGTCTTTGTGTCCGCTTTAACCCCTTCAAGTAAACTCGTAGCGATGGCTCCACGACTAAGTCCTTTCACTAGGACACCTGCCGTGACAAATCCACGATAGAGTCCAAGAGCGAGACGCCAGGGTCCCTCGCGTCTGGGTCCAGACGCCGGGAACCCTGGAGTCTGGCCCTGGAGTCCGAGAAGGACTCTTGCCTTTCGGGTGAAACCGACTTTGTGGAGGCTTTTACTCCAAGTTTCGACCACAAGGCTCAACATATAAATAGAGGGGCAGGGCTAGCACCCAAGACACATCAAGAAACACCAAGCCGTGTGCCGGCAACCCCGTCCCCTCTAGTTTATCCTCCGTCATAGTTTTCGTAGTGCTTAGGCGAAGCCCTATAGAGATTGTTCTTCACCAACACTGTTACCACGCCGTCGTGCTGCCGGAACTCATCTACTACTTCACCCCTCTTGCTGGATCGAGAAGGCGAGGACGTCACCGAGCCGAACGTGTGCAGAACTTGGAGGTGTTGTGCTTTCGGTACTTGGATCGGTCGGATCGTGAAGACGTACGACTACATCAACCGCGTTGATATAACGCTTCCGCTTACGGTCTACGAGGGCACGTAGACAACACTCTCCCCTCTTGTTGCTATGCATCACCATGATCCTACGTGTGCGTAGGAAATTTTTGAAATTACTATGTTCCCTAACAGTGGCATCCGAGCCATGTTTTATGCATTGATGTTATATGCACGAGTAGAACACAAGTGAGTTGTGGGTGATACAAGTCATACTGCTTACCAGCATATCATACTTTGGTTCGGCGGTATTGTTGGATGAAGTGGCCCAGACCGACATTATGCGTACGCTTACACGAGACTGGTTCTACCGACGTGCTTTGCGCACAGGTGGCTGGCGGGTTTCAGTTTCTCCAACTTTAGTTGAACCGAGTGTGACTACGCCCGGTCCTTGAGAAGGTTAAAACAGCACTAACTTGACGAACTATCATTGTGGTTTTGATGCGTAGGTAAGAACGGTTCTTAATCAGCCCGTAGCAGCCACATAAAACTTGCAACAACAAAGTAGAGGACGTCTAACTTGTTTTTGTAGGGCATGATGTGATGTGATATGGTCAAGGCATGATGCTATATTTTATTGTATGAGATGATCATGTTTTGTAACCAAGTTATCGGCAACTGGCAGGAGCCATATGGTTGTCGCTTTATTGTATGCAATGCAAACGCCCTGTAATGCTTTACCTTATCACTAAGCGGTAGCGATAGTCGTAGAAGCATAAGCTGGCGAGACGACAACGATGCTACGATGGAGATCAAGGTGTCGCGCCGGTGACGATGGTGATCATGATGGTGCTTCAGAGATGGAGATCACAAGCACAAGAAGATGATGGCCATATCATATCACTTATATTGATTGCATGTGATGTTTATGTTTTATGCATCTTATCTTGCTTTGATTGGCGGTAGCATTATAAGATGATCTCTCACTAAATTATCAAGATATAAGTGTTCTCCCTGAGTATGCACCGTTGCGAAAGTTCCTCGTGCTGAGACACCATGTGATGATCGGGTGTGATAGGCTCTACGTTCAAATACAACGAGTGCAAAACAGTTGCACACGCGCAATACTCAGGTTAAACTTGACGAGCCTAGCATATAACAGATATGGCCTCGAAACACGGAGACCGAAAGGTCGAGCGTGAATCATATAGTAGATATGATCAACATAGTGATGTTCACCATTGAAACTACTCCATCTCACGTGATGATCGGACATGGTTTAGTTGATATGGATCACGTGATCACTTAGAGGATTAGAGCGATGTCTATCTAAGTCGGAGTTCTTAAGTAATATGATTAACTGAACTTAAATTTATCATGAACTTAGTCCTAGTAGTATTAGCATATCTATGTTGTAGATCAATAGCTCGCGTTTAGCTCCCCTGTTTTATTTTTGATATGTTCCTAGAGAAAACTAAGTTGAAAGATGTTAGTAGCAATGATGCGGATTGGATCCGTGATCTGAGGTTTATCCTCATTGCTGCACAGAAGAATTATGTCCTTGATGCACCGCTAGGTGACAAACCTATTGCAGGAACAGATGCAGATGTTATGAACGTTTGGCTAGCTCAATATGATGACTACTTGATAGTTTAGTGCACCATGCTTAAACGGCTTAGAATCGGGACTTCAAAGAAGTTTTGAACGTCATGGACCATATGAGATGTTCCAGGAATTGAAGTTAATATTTCAAGCAAATACCCGAGTTGAGAGATATGAAGTCTCCAACAAGTTCTATAGCTAAAAGATGGAGGAGAATAGCTCAAGCAGTGAGCATGTGCTCAGATTGTCTGGGTACTACAATCGCTTGAATCAAGTGGGAGTTAATCTTCCAGATAAAATAGTGATTGACAGAATTCTCTAGTCACCATCACCAAGTTAGTAGAACTTCATGATGAAGTATAGTATGCAAGGGATGACGAAAACGATTCCCAAGCTTTTCATGATGATGAAATCGATGAAGGTAGAAATCAAGAAAGAGCATCAAGTGTTGATGGTTGACAAGACCACTAGTTTCAAGGAAAAGGGCAAAGGGAAGAAGGGGAACTTCAAGAAGAATGGCAAGCAAGTTGTTGCTCAAGTGAAGAAGCCCAAGTCTGGACCTAAGCCTGAAACTGAGTGCTTCTACTGCAAAGGGACTGGTCACTGTAAGCGGAACTACCCCAAGTAATTGGCAGATAAGAAGGATGGCAAAGTGAACATAGGTATATTTGATATACAAGTTATTGATGTGTACTTTACTAGTGTTTATAGCAACCCCTCAGTATTTGATACTAGTTCAGTTGCTAAGAATAGTAACTCGAAACGGGAGTTGCAGAATGAACAGAGACTAGTTAAGGGTGAAGTGACGATGTGTATTGGAAATGGTTTCAAGATTGATATGATCATCATCGCACACTCCCTATACTTTTGGGATTAGTGTTAAACCTAAAATAAATGTTATTTAGTGTTTGTGTTGAGCATGAATATGATTGGATCATGTTTGTTGCAATACGGTTATTCATTTAAATTAGAGAATAATTGTTGTTCTGTTTACATGAATAAAACCTTCTATGGTCATACACCCAATAAAATGGTTTGTTTGATCTTGATCGTAGTGATACACATATTCATAATATTGAAGCCAAAAGATGCAAAGTTAATAATTATAGTGCAACTTATTTGTGGCACTGCCGTTTAGGTCATATTGGTGTAAAGCGCATGAAGAAAATCCATGCTGATGGGCTTTTGGAATCACTTGATTATGAATCAGTTGATGCTTGTGAACCATGCCTCATGGGCAAGATGACTAAGACTTCGTTCTCCGGAACAATGGAGCGAGCAACTGACTTATTGGAATAATGCATACCGATGTATGCGATCTGATGAGTGTTGAGGATCGCGGCGGGTATCGTTATTTTCTCACCTTCATAGATGATTTGAGCAGATATGGGTATATCTACTTGATGAAACATAAATATGAAACATTTGAAAAGTTCAAATAATTTCGGAGTGAAGTGGAAAATCATTGTAACAAGAAAATAAAGTTTCTACGATCTGATCGTGGAAGAGAATATTTGAGTTACAAGTTTGGTCTTCATTTGAAACAATGCAAAATAGTTTCGCAACTCATGCCACCTGGAACACCACCGTGTAATGGTGTGTCCGAACATCGTAATTGCACTTTACTAGATATGGCACAATCTATGATGTCTCTTACTGATTTACCGATATCTTTTTGGGGTTATGCATTAGATATAGCTACATTCACGTTAAAAAGGGCACCATATAAATCCGTTGAGAGGACACCATATGAACTGTGGTTTAGCAAGAAACCTAAGCTGTCGTTTCTTAAAGTTTGAGGTTGCAATGCTTATGTGAAAAAAGTTTCAACCTGATAAGCTCAGACCCAAATCGGAGAAGTGTGTCTTCATAGGATACCCAAAAGAAAATGTTGGGTACACCTTCTATCACAGATCCGAAGGCAAGATATTCATTGCTGAGAATGGATCCTTTCTAGAGAAGGAGTTTCTCTCGAAAGAAGTGAGTGGGAGGAAAGTAGAACTTGATGAGGTAACTCTACCTGCTCCTGTCATGGAATTGTCATGGTAGATTGTAACGCCCCCTTGTGGATTGGATCTGAGAGGAGCGAAGGAGAAAGGGGGCAGGGGAGGAAAGTGGTTGAGAGAGGCAAAGGCCGGGGGAAGATCAGCTTCCTGTCCAAGTTCATACAATAGTTCTAGATGCCTCCTCACAACGCACGCCACCTACTTAACATGACACCCACGGCTTCGCAGCCTCCGGCTGTCAGGGAACGACCAGGTCACACGCCGTCGCTTCTTCGGCATCATTCTGCCTCGAGTCACCGACTTGCGGGCCCTCCGATGCACCTGGGTCCTTTGGTTTTGATACAGCACACCCAGGTGACGTGACATTCTCCCCTCCTTGGAATGCGGCTTGCCCCCAAGCTGCAGTTGTTGGGAAACAGTGATGAAGCTCTCCAAGGTCTTCCCAGGTAGCGAGGGACGGCGGCAGCTTCGACCAGTGCACCAGCACACGGGTACACGTACCTGCACAAGTCACAATTTCCTTACTTGTCAGGATTTGGAGCGGTTCATGCTCCATTTGCAGCACTACAGGATCAGGTGGAAGGTCAGCCTCCACGGTGGTATCCACTCCCATAGCCTGCTTGAGTTGAGAAATATGCACCACTGGGTGTATCTGACTTGTTTCAGGCAGGGCAAGACGATATGCCACTTTTCCAACTCTAGCCACGATCTGGTATGGGCCGTAGTAGCGGAATGCAAGTTTCTGGAAGGGTCGTCGAGCCACTGAACTCTGAATAAATGGTTGCAACTTCAGATAAACCCAGTCCCCCACTGCAAATTCCCTGTCAGTGCGCTTCTTATCTGCTTGCCTCTTCATCCGATCCTGGGCATTTTTGAGTTGTTGCTGTAGAAGTTCCAACATGACTTCTCTCTCACGAAGCCATGCCGCCAGGTCAGGCACCGTGCATTGATCCACTTGGGTGACCCCAAACTCTCGTGGCAGCATGCCGTAGATGACTTCAAAGGGTGTGCGCCCCAATGCTGAATGGAACGTGGTATTGTACCAGTACTCCGCCAGGAATAGCCACTTGTACTAGTTGTTGGGGCAAGAGTGGACGGCACAATGCAGATAAGTCTCCAAACATTGATTCACCCGCTTCGTTTGGCCGTCGATTTGGGGATGATACGACGAACTCATCCGTAGTTGCGTCTGAGAGAGGCGAAACAGCTCTTGCCACAGGTTGCTCGTGAAGATTCTGCCACGATCGGAGATCAATGCCAACGGCAGCCCATGCAACCTGAATATCTGTTGCATGTATACCTGGGCCACTGTCAAGGCGGTGTAGGGATGCTTCATTGGCACAAAATGACCGTATTTGGAGAACTTATCCACCACCACTAACACAACATCATATCCCCCCGACTTAGGCAGGCCTTCAATGAAATCCAAGGACACGACAGCCCATGGTCGTTTGGGTATTGGTAATGGTTGCAGCAGTCCAGCGAGCGACACTCGCTCTGTTTTTGCACGCTGGCAAGTGCTGCACTAGCGCACAAAGTGTTGAACCATGTTCTTCAAATTTTTCCATGCAAACAACCTGTGCACTCTATTGTACGTGGCATGAAAGCCGGAGTGACCACCAGTCGCACTGTCGTGAAGTGCCTTGATCAAGGAAGTTTGGGTTTCACTATCATCACCAATCCATATCCGATCATTATACTTGAGAACACCATCCTGGAGTGAGTAGCCTTCGTCACTGTTGGGATCCAAAGCTAGCCTGGTAAGCAAATGCTGCGCTGTTGCGTCTTGCCGGTAGCTCTCTGTGATGGCTTCTAACCAAGCTGGCTTACACACTGTCATAGCTGCCATTTCTGCAGTTGTATCATGTACGCGGCGAGAAAGAGCGTCTGCTGCTCGATTGGCTGCTCCCACCTTATACTGAATCTTGAACTGCAGTCCAACTAGTTTTGTGAAGGCACGTTGCTGAATTGGGATATTCAAGCGCTGGTCAGTTAAATTCAGCAAACTTTTCTGATCCGTCTGAATGGTGAATTCTGAGTGCTGAAGGTATGGGTGCCAGTGGTCAACTGCTAACAGTAATGCGAGGCACTCTTTTTCATATGCTGACAGCCCCAAGTTGCGGGGGGCGAGGGCCTTGCTCAAGTATGCGACTGAATGATCATTCTGCATCGATACTGCACCAATCCCCGTGGCACTCGCGTCTGTTTCCACGATGAATCTTTTGGAGAAATCGGGCAATGCCAAAACTGGGGCCTCAACCAACGCTGTTTTCAAAGCTTGGAATGCCGATTCAGTCGTCTCTGTCTAGTTGAATGGCACATTCTTCTTCAACAGATCGTTGAGGGGACGACTAAGAACACCAAAGTTGCGCACAAACTTGCGATAGTAGCCGGCTAGTCCCAAAAACCCTCGGAGTTCCTTCACTGTTGTCGGTCTCTGCCAAGTTTGGACCGTCTGCACATGCTCGTTCAGTGTGGCCACTCCTTCTCCACTGATGGTATGCCCCAGATAACTGATCTGGCGCTGGGCAAAGGAGCATTTGGAGCGTTTAGCAAACAGGTCATTCTCCATGAGCAACTGAAGCACTTGGCAAGGAGTTTCAGATGTTGCAAATAAGTCTTGGTATGCACCAAGATATCATCCATGAAACACAGCACTCCATGCCTGAGAAGTGGAGATAGAATGATATTGATTGCCCCTTGAAAGGTTGGAGGTCCTCCTGTCACTCCATAAGGCAGGACCCTGAACTGGAACTGCCCTTGATGTGTCTTAAAGGCAGTCTTGTGCTCGTCTTGTTCCACCAAGCGGATTTGATGATACCCTGCCCTGAGGTCCAGTTTTGAAAACCACTCGGATCCGGCCAATTCATCCAGCAACTCATCAATGACTGGCAACGGGTAAGCATTCTTGACTGTGATAGCATTGAGGTGCCGGAAATCGACACAAAATCGCCATGTTTGATCCTTTTTTTTACCAGAAGCACTGGCGAGGAGAACGGGCTTGTACTAGGAACGATCAGTCCAGCTCAAAGCATTTCTTGTACTTGCTTTTCGATCTCAGTTTTTTGCTCTGGCGTGTATCTGTAAGGGCGAATATTGACTGGTTTCACTCCTGCCAGTAAGGGAATGGCATGATCCCATGGTTTGTGCTTCGGCAACTCCTGAGGTTCAGAGAACACAATCTTGTACTGGTCGAGCAGCTCTTCTACTTCGGGCGGAAGATCTTCTGGTTGCCCCGCATTCACTTCGGCCGTCAGTGGATACAGCATGACCACACACGCAACATCATGATCTTCTTCCAGTTCCTGGAGTTGCACCAAGGATATCTGCGGAACTGGCTGCAGTTTACTCTGGACTCCATGCAAAACCACAGTGTGCCCGCGCTGCTCAAACTGAAGGATCTTGTGCTCCCAATCGACCCACATCGGCCCGCACTGACGCAACCAATCCATGCCCACAATCATATCGTAACAACCCAAAGGCAGTACTCTCAGATCATTTGCAAACTGGTACTCTTGCGTTGTCCATGTGCAATCAGGAATAATGTCGGCGCAATGGAGAACTCCTTCATCGGCGATTTTGACAGAGATGGGATCGACTTGTTGCACCTTGTCTCGAAGATAGTCAGCTACCGTTTCACTGACAAACGAATGAGAGCTTCCCGAGTCCACTAAAATGAGCACTGACTTGCCTACGATTCTGCCCAGCAACCTGATGGTTTGTGGTGTGGTTTGGCTGGTAGTGGCCATTTTGGATATAGACATCAGAACTTCTTCGTCAGACTCATCATCTTGCAGCGGAGGCACTTGGTTCTCTGCTTGCAAAAGCTCTAGCAGCTCCTCAACAATATGTAGCTGAACCATGGCCGCACATTGATGACCTTGGCCCTAGCGCTCACATCACTTGAAGCATAGCCCCCGCGCACGCCTGTAATTTTGCAGGGCTGCCACACGGTCTTCTCCGCGTGCCCCTCTGTCTGCCCGCTCGCCCCGATCTGCCCCGTGAGCTGCATCCAGGCCTCGGCGGTCCTCTGCTGCGGCTGGTGGTGCGGGCAACAGTTGCCGGGCGGGAGGTTCTCCCAGTGCCAGCAACGGGCGTTGTGGAGCTTGCTGCATTGGCATGTCTTGTCACCGAAATTCCTTCTGGGGCAACGCCTCCAGCAGCTCCTCCTGCATTGTAGCCAAGGAAAAAGCAGCATCCAAATCTTTTGGCTGATGTAACATAACACCTACGTGAATGTCGGTTCGAAGCCCTTCCAGGAAATGTGTAGTGAAATACAACGAATCGAAACCAGAGTTATGCGCTAACATCTGGTGCATCAACTCCTCAAATCGACTCATGTACTCATGTACTCATGGACCATGTTCATTTGCCTAAGACTGTGAAACTATCACAGGTGTGTTTGATACTGCTCCCTACCAAACTTGCTACACATCGCAGCGCACAAGGCCTCCCAAGTGAAGGACGTGCTCTGTGACTCCTGCAACTGCAGCCAGCGAGTTGCATTCCCTGTGAAATGCAGTGTTGCTACACGAACCCACAAATCAGGCTGGACTCCATAGACATCAAAGTACTTTTCACACCTACTTTTCCAAAACTATGGATTATCCCCATCAAAGGATGGAAAATCGAGCTTGGGCAAGGCCCAATTGTGCTGGACATACTGCCGCTGCTCAATCTCACGACCACCTCCCACTACCGGATCAAGAGAACAAGGCAGAGGCTTGTACGCATCGTTGGCCGGAGGCGGCGCTAGGGTGGTGACCACCCCATGTGCCAAACCCCCGCAGTCGTGGATGTCGCCGTGGCCACTTGGCCCGTGGTGCCCGGGGTCGATCTCCAGGGGCGGCTCGACTATTCACACCATCGGATCTGGGACAGCGGCTGCAGGATCCCGAACGACGGCTGCCGGATCCGCGAGCGCGGGATGGAGCGCGATGTGGCCCACCTGGGTTCGCAGCTCGTCGAGTTGGCCTTGCAGGTTGGACACCGCCGGCCGCCAGAGCTCGAGCGACATCTGGATGGCCTCCAATCTAGCGTCGGTGGCCGCACGGCTGTCTTTGACCGACTGGATCAAGGCCGCTAGCTGCTCCTCCATGGCCGCCGTGCGCTGGACTTGCTTGGTGATGTAGCATGGCTTCCGCAGGTAGTCCGGCGGCTCCAGGTCGTCGGGGATCGGGCTGGACCTCTGATACCAAGTGTAACGCCCCCTTGTGGATTGGATCTGAGAGGAGCGAAGGAGAAAGGGGGCAGGGGAGGAAAGTGGTTGAGAGAGGCAAAGGCCGGGGGAAGATCAGTTTCCTGTCCAAGTTCATACAATAGTTCTTGATGCCTCCTTACAACGCACGCCACCTACTTAACATGACACCCACGGCTTCGCAGCCTCCAACTGTCAGGGAACGACCAGGTCACACGCCGTCGCTTCTTCGGCATCATTCTGCCTCGAGTCACCGACTTGTGGGCCCTCCGATGCACCTGGGTCCTTTGGTTCTGATACAGCACACCCAGGTGATGTGACATAGATGTCCTAGTGTGAGGACTTAGTCGTGAGGCCAACGCATCTATGTGGTAGCTTGAGAGGGGTTGAGCGGAATCGAGAAACGCAACACAAGACAAGGGTTTAGACAGCTTCGGGCCCTGAGAAACATCATCCGGAATAGCCCTACATGCTGTTTCTGGCTAGGTTTCATTATGATCATGGGGGAGCCGCCGTGAAACGGCTCTCCTAGTTGTGCCTAGCCCTAGAGATTATCTTCTTGCTTGTTTCTTGTCCCTCTTTGGGGAGCCCAGCCCCTCCTTATATAAGTTAGAGGGGTGGGTTACATGTGGAGTCCTATTAGGACTAGGACTAACCTACCTTCCAATACAAACCGGATACAAGTCCAGGTCTTAACTCCTTGTAAGATAAATGTTCCTCACGCCTTTCCTCGTAAACCGGCCCACCATAACATGAGTCGGCCTTCTGGGCCTTGTCATCCATCTGAAACATGCGCCGGGTCACTAATGAGTCTTCAGGCTCGTGAATCGTCATACCAGTGAACCGCCAGACACGTAGGTCGCCAATCTTCTGGCGGGTTACCAATGAAACGCCAAGTCCGGCCGGGTTATACTTCCGGCCGGTTTACGCCGCTAGGTATATCCCCGACATTAGCCCCCAAGTTTAGCTTGGATTTATCCATGGTAAACTTATACTGCAAATAAACACAAGAACCAATTTGAGAGGTTGTGCTCCGGGTTAAGAATTCTTGTAAACCGGCACCTGATCATCCTTAAGTCCTTGTCATTTCCTCCTTCTAGAAAATCCGGGTCAATAAATCAGCTTCATAATCAATTTTCTTGTAGAATAAATATTGTAAATAAAGAATCCATTTGAGTCGGCGTTCAATGCTCTGGTTTGACCAAAATGTTGGTCTTTGAAATATTCAACTGATATCCAGCCGGTTTGAAACTATAGAATTTGCTGGGCTATGACTTCCAAAATCGCCGGTTATAAAACTGATAATTCTGGGTTATGATTGTTGCCAACGTCGGTTCATGATTATTGATGACGCCGGGTAATGATTGTTGCAGACACCGGGTCAATCTGGTCTATACAAAACTGAGAATTTGAAGATTTTTCTCCCTTATATCCATATTACCTGTAGCCCCCAAGTCTTGAGCAGAACAAAGTGATGGCTTAAGACTTGCTTCAATATTAATACTGCCACTTAAGAAGAAATCCATGTTGTTCATCCGAGTCACTTAGTAAAAATTGAATGCTCCATATTATGTAGCCCCCAAGTGTCGGGTTGTCAAGCTTGCAGCAACCTGGGACTTGTAATTCCCTTGAATCATTGATAGGAGCAATTGGTAGCCCCCAAGGGCCGGGTCATTATGCAATAATGAGCAGGGACTTTATAAATATAATCATGCTTCGTTGAAAATAACACCACATAATGTAACTCTGCCATGGGGCTTGAACCCACATCCACAAGGTTAAGAGCTTTGAGCTTTACCAACTGAGTAGTGGACCCTTGAATATGATGGATTAAGACTTGTGTACCTTGAACTGTTGATAGGAGCAATTGGTAGCCCCCAAGGGCCGGCTCATTATAATGTGATGAGTCGGGTCTTCGATGAGGTGAGCAAAAATGACTTTGCATTAGCCCCCAAGTGTCATGGTGCATGCTTGCAGCGACATGAGACTTGCATATTTGATATAATCTCAACTTAAATAATGTAGGCCCCAAGTGCCGGGTCGTAAGCCTGCAACGACTCAGGACTATTCCTTTAATTGTATAATAAATTATATCCATTGATAAAATAATATCCATTGCGCTAAAGCGACTTTGAAAACCTCAATCGTAATATTGGTTATTGATAACCATAATAAAAATTCATCCATGTTGGCTATTAAAGATTTGAATAATATAACCCGGTTTGAAAAACTGGTTCCTGTGATATTGAATCGTACTATCGGTTTAGGATACCTGTGCAGTAAGGGTGATAACCCAATCTGTAGAAGCCAAAAACTTCCAAATGTTTATGATTGTCATATGTGGCGACTTATCATTCAAAGTCAAGCCAGGTTAATAAACACTGGATAATTTATCATCATACTGGCAATTTATAGTCATAAGCCAGGCCGGGTTAATAAACGCCGGTGTTTTATAATCCTGCTTTATTCAACCTGTTTCTGCATACCACAAGTTTAAAGTGTTCTGGTGGTTTACCGTCGGACAGGTCATAATGCCCAACATATAACCCGGGTTTATAACCAAGGCTGCACTTAAGAATAATCAAATATGAAATATATCATACCAGTAAGGGTGAATCACATTGTTGGTTTACCAACTTTCTGTAGTAAGGGTAATAACCCCAATCTTGAGTACTGATAACTCCTTCCATATTTTGCCGGTTTATGATAAAACCGTACTGGGTTGTAATAAACACCGGATTATCCATATATAATACTGGCGACTTGTTAGTCAAACCAGACCGGGTTAAGAAACGCCGGATTATAATTGATCATGTACTGACAACTTGTTAGTTGAAAGCAAAGCCGGGTCAAGGACACCGGTTTATCAAGAGATATTACAAACCTCAAAAAAGGCGAAAAAACTTGGCAAATAGAACTCAAAAAGAACATGCGAGGCTTTTCATGAGCTGCCAGGCTCCAAATCGAGGCTTTTCATGGGCTGTCGGGCCACTAAATTAACCATTTCACAATGCCTCTTAAGATGGACCTCAATCTTTAACCAATCACATTTTAACTTTGACAAGTTCAGGGACTATGAGATTGACTGTCAAACGTTCGCGGGTCGTACCAGGTTTACCTGGGCGGAGTGACTTACTTAAAGAAGGCAGGTTAATCCGGGGTTTTAGGTGCGAACACCAGGCTTCCAAGCTGGGCTTGATAGCCTATTATAAGGGTGCAGACTCTTAGTTCGGTGCGAAGCAAAGAGCCCCCAAGTAACTTCCCTAGTGGCCTTACGCCGATCAAGAGGTGTAGCTATCGTGGAATTGTCACGGCAGATGTCCTTAGTGTCAGGACTTAGTCGCGAGGCCAACGCATCTATGTGGTAGCTTGAGAGGGGTTGAGCGGGACGAGAGGCGCGATGTTTTACCCAGGTTCGGCCCCACATGGTGGAGGTAAAAGCCTACATCCTGCTTCATTGATATTGATGATGATGATCACGGTTACAAGAGTGCTCTATCTCGAGAGCTATTGTCTAAACCTAACTTGTCCAACTTGTGGAACTTGTCAATCTTCTCCCCCTTTGAGGTGCCCTGCCCCTCCTTATATATGTTGAAGGGGCGGTTTACATGTGGAGTCCTATTAGGACTAGGACTAGTCTATCTCTAATACAAACCGGATACAAGTCCAGGTCTTAACTCCTTGTAAGATAAACGTTCCTCATGCCTTTCTTCTTAAATCGGCCCACCATTAAACATGAACCGGCCTTCTGGGCCTTGGGCCTTGTCATCCGTCTGTCCCGCACGCCGGATCACCAACGAGTCATAATGACCAGGTGGGTTGCTTGTAAACCGCCAGGTCAGGGCGGGTCGCCAGTAACTCGCCAAGTGTCAGCGGGGTCTTCAGATAAACCGCCAAGTCCTGGCCGGGTTAACTTGCGGCCGGTTTACACCGTGGGGTATATCCCCGACATTAGCCCTCAAGTTTAGCTTGGATTTATTCATGGTAAACTTATGCTGCAAAATAAACACAAGAACAAATTTGACAGGTTATGCTCCGGGTTAAGAATTTTTGTAAACCGGTACCTGATCATCCTTAAGTCCTTGTTATTTCCTCCTTCTGAGAAATCCGGGTCAACAGACCAGCTTCATAATCAATTTGCCGACCTTGGTTTGTCACCGAGAAATATCGTGAAGAATAACTCCTTTGACTCAACTCCCAAAGTGCCAGTTTAAGAAACATGGGTCTGAAAATACTTATCTGATATTCAACCGGTTTGAAGATGTAAAACTTGCCGGTTTAATATTAGCAAAATAGCCGGTTTATAAATATTGATGGCGCCGGGTCATAATTGTTGTCGACACCGGGTCATGTAATTGATCTTCCTGATTTACTCAAAACTGATAAAATGAAGATGTTCCTCCTTTATATGCATAATACTTGTAGCCCCCAAGTCTTAAGAGGAGAACATAGTGATAACTTAAGACTTGCTCCCATAAGTATTTCAACCTTGAAGAAATCCGGTTTGTTCATCTCAATCATATAAACTGAATGCTCCATATATGTAGCCCCCAAGTGCCAGGTTATCATGCTTGCAGCAATCTAGGACTTGTAATTGCTTATATAAACTTCAATCAGTGTAGCACCCAAGGGCCGGTTCAGTAAGATAATATTGAGCTGGGACTTTATATATACTTCATTGAAAATAACATCATATGATGTAACTCCCATCATGGGGCTTGAACCCACGTCCACAAGGTTAAGAGCTTTGTGCTTTATCAACTGAGGAGTGGACCCTTCAACATAATGGATAAAAACTTGTGTACCTTGAATTGTTGACAGGAGAAATTGGTAGCCCCCAAGGGCCGGCTCATTATAATATGATGAGTCGGGTCTTCAGTAAGACTAAAAATGACTTGGCATTAGCCCCCAAGTGTCATGATGCATGCTTGCAGCGACATGAGACTTGCATGTAATCTCGATTTGAATAATGTAGCCCCCAAGTGCCGGGTTGTAAGCCTGCAGCGACTCGGGACTATTCCTTCCATTGTAAATAAATCATATCCTTTGATAAAATAATAACCATTGCGCTAAAGCGACTTTGAAAACTCAATAATACCGGTTATTAATAACCAAAAAAATCCAGCCATGTTGGCTATTCAAGATAATATAATCCGGTATGAAAACCTTATTCATTCAATATCATAATGAAAATCCAGCCAAGTTTGGCTATTTGAATAATATAACCTAATGATTTATAAGCGCATGATTCCAATGGCGCAATCCAAATATATATACTGGCGACTTATAGTCCAAAGCGAGGCCGGTTTAACAAACGTGTTTCTGCATACAACAAGTTTAAAGTGTCCTGGCGGTTTACCGCCGGACGGGTCATAATGCCCAACATATAACCCGGGTTTATAACCAAGGATGCACTTAAGAATAATCAAATATGAAATAGATCATACCTGTGGCATTGAATCACATTGTTGGTTTTACCAACTTTTTGTAGTAAAAGTGATAACCCCAATCTTGAGTATTGATAACTCCTTCCATATTGTGCCGGTTTATGATAAAACCGTGCCGGGTTGTGATAAACACCGGTTTACTCCATAATAGGATGGTAACAGAAAATCAAACCGGGCTGATAGTCTCCGGGTTAAGATTTGACCGTGTTCCGTCAATTTGTAATTTGACAGTCGAACCGGTTTAAGAATTGTCGGTTTAAAAACGCAACAAAAGAAATAATTATCAAGGAAAATATTAAAGCAAAGGCAATGATAAAACTATTTGCAAAAAGAGGCTTATTGAGCTGATCAGATGGTGTTACCATGGTCGGACACGACCAAGCTCCCGATAGGTGTAGCTATGGTTCAAGCCAGCCAGGTCCCCAAATGAAACCGTGGCATTTATGTCGATCAAGTGGCATGGCAATGGTTCGGGTTCGACCAAGCCCCCAAGTGATTCCGTGGCCTTAGGCCGATGAAGAGGCATGATTGGTTCTCACGTGACCAAGTCCCCAAGTGATCTGGTGGCTCTCGCCTATCAAGAGGTATTGCATTGGTTCAGAAACGACCATGCCCCCAAGTGATATAACATGATGCTTTTGAAAAGCTAACTCAAGGGGTAAACCGGAGGCCGCTTCAGAACAACTCCGTGTAACCACACATGATGTACAAGAACAAATACCCCACTTTAGCTGAGGTTCCCATGTGATCAATAATATGTCATGGCCAGTAAGGCAGAATACCCATGTTTGAACCGCACATCGTGGCAGCAGGTCCTCTTTGGCAATTTTTAACTTTTTGCAAGAGATAAATTATTCTGAACCAGGATCTTGAACCAGATATTGAGAGCTTCAAAGCTTTGTGGGAGACATCTTTCCCTTGAACCGGATTTTAAACCGGAATCTTCATTTTCAGCCGGAAAATTTTTTGACGGCCTTTAAACTCGAACTTGCGAGAGATTAATTCCTTTTTGAACCGGACATTGTTAAACCGGATTTGAGCGCTTCAGAGCTTTGTGGGAGAACAGATTTCCCTTGAACCGGACTGTAAACCGGATATTGGAGAGCTGCAGTCAGACTGACTTCCCTTGAACCAGATTTTAAACGGGAATCCTTTCTGATGACCCGGATCTTCTTCATTGAACCGGGATTTTGTAACTGTCATATACTTTCTAAACCAGAAATTTTCTGATGGCCTTTAAACTGTCATCAATATAACAGTAGCCTTCGGAACCGGGTTATCCTTTCCTCCATCGTCCTGGGGTTCTTAAATTTGCTAAAACTGGCAAGATTCGCTGAGTCATGTCATCGTAGCCCCCGAGTCTCAAAGGTGACTCGAGGAGTTGGCTTGAGACTCTCCATATTTGACCGTGATATAAACCGGCATAACTTGTATATCATTGGCGTTGATAGCACGATGTGAATCCATAGAAGGTTGAGGTGACTGCGGCGGGTTGCGAATGATCCCATATGAGCCGTGTCAGCAACTCGGCCAATGGTTTCTTCCAACCGGTGATTTGAAGTTAATCAAAACTGTAGTAGCGGCGACTTGTGCGCCTGCCCATTGAACCATCCAGTGCAAACAACGTTTTGATGATAATTTGTCTCCAATTTGAAAGAAAACCGGGCTACCCAAGCTGTGACTTGCTCATACCCAATAAACAGCTCATGCAGACAGGTACAGCCCGGTATGTTGATGTAGACCAGGCCGCGAGAGACGGACGACAAAAGCGACCGCAACATCAGAGGCAGCTCGGATAGATGAATCAGCCGCGAATTGTAAACCGGTGCGGACGGGGAAGATCGGCACCGGTGTCGTAAACCGGCTCGGACGGGGGAGTTAATCACGGGCGCGGTCCTGGCAAGCTGATGTAAACCGGGCCACAGGGACGGCGACCTTCTCACATTCATTCACCGGGTGGTAGGACACGGATGAAACGCCAGTGCAGAACATTGCTAGCGCGTGCTCCGTGCCCGTAACATAGTGCCTCATTTGTAATGAACAATTGTCCTGCATAAACAGTATTGCAGACCAAGGCAAAGATAAACTGCTCTTTAACAAAAACAAT
Source organism: Triticum aestivum (assembly GCF_018294505.1). Taxonomy (NCBI): domain Eukaryota; kingdom Viridiplantae; phylum Streptophyta; class Magnoliopsida; order Poales; family Poaceae; genus Triticum; species Triticum aestivum. Next base: position 639,370,634 of record NC_057797.1, on the reverse strand, counting down.
ATGTGCTAATAAAATAAACTTGGATGAATATCACCAGATTCGTCCAGACAACAGATTAGTCAGCCGCGGCGCTGTAAGCCGGTGTGGACAGGTGAGTCGGCTGCGGTGTTCAGATAAACCGGCCGTGACGATTCATCGAGCACCAGGGCATGGTCAGATGCTAGCACATTATAAAGATGGCGCGAGCTATATATGACATGTCCATCGCTCTTATAATAAATAGTTATCCTGCATTAAAAAATATTGCAAGACAAAGTATTTGTTCATACAAAAATTAATATGCGTTGAAATAAATCAGACGGATATCACCTGACACGTTTTTACTTGCAGCAACTTTGACCGGCCAGCAGCAACTTGGGCTGCAGCAAGATTGTTCCGGCGAAGTAGAGCAGGAGCGACTTGGAGCTAGGCACTGTCTTTGATCCACCACCACTGCTGCCCGTGAGCTGCTCGTCGCCAGTGCAGGGACCGGCCGCTGAGGACGTGGTCGGTTTACTGTTTCTCTTCTCTCTTTTTTTACGTGAACTAGCACGTTTGGCAAACTCACGTGAGGGGTCCTTGGTGCATACATCTTTGCCCTTCCCATGTAGGAGTACTAGTAATATTAGTTTTTGATTCACGTTGGTGTTTGGCCCTTCACGTGGGTGGCAGGCCTGTAGTTTCAAGATGTGACAGCGCTACTGTTGTTGGACCAACTAGATGGACTTGAACGCGTGTGCGCGGAGATGGCCTGTGATTTGACAGTGGCGGCGCAGCGGAAACCGGTGTCCACCTCGGCGGACTGCCCGCCCAAGAATCGATCTTCATCTCTGCTTATGAGTTGAATCAGTAGGAAAGAACTTTGTCGGTCTCGGCGACTTGCGGCGGCGCATCCCGACTAGGACTCGGCTAATCTCTATGGCGCGTGCTGCAGCCACTTTAGTACGCATCCCTTAAAATTTCCCAACCATAATTTCATACGCGCTGTTCCGTCTGCTGGTCGACGTAGATCTTTCTGGAACTAACTTTTTTCATCTGGAAAATTATGAACTTCTCGATCCCCGAAGAAATCCCTTCAAGAACTCAACACCACCGTGCACAAGCCCCACAGTGGGCGCCAACTGTCGTGGAATTGTCACGGCAGATGTCCTTAGTGTCAGGACTTAGTCGCGAGGCCAACGCATCTATGTGGTAGCTTGAGAGGGGTTGAGCGGGATGAGAGGCGTGATGTTTTACCCAGGTTCGGCCCCTCATGGTGGAGGTAAAAGCCTACATCCTGCTTCATTGATATTGATGATGATGATCACGGTTACAAGAGTGCTCTATCTCGAGAGCTATTGTCTAAACCTAACTTGTCCAACTTGTGGAACTTGTCAATCTTCTCCCCCTTTGAGGAGCCCTGCCCCTCCTTATATATGTTGAAGGGGCGGTTTACATGTGGAGTCCTATTAGGACTAGGACTAGTCTATCTCTAATACAAACCGGATACAAGTCCAGGTCTTAACTCCTTGTAAGATAAACGTTCCTCATGCCTTTCTTCTTAAACCGACCCACCATTAAATGTGAACCGGCCTTCTGGGCCTTGGGCCTTGTCATCCGTCTGTCCCGCACGCCGGATCACCAATGAGTCATAATGACCAGGTGGGTTGCTTGTAAACTGCCAGGTCAGGGCGGGTCGCCAGTAACTCGCCAAGTGTCAGTGGGGTCTTCAGATAAACCGCCAAGTCCTGGCCGGGTTAACTTGCGGCCGGTTTACGCCGTGGGGTATATCCCCGACAGTAGCCATGGTTCAAATTCAACCAAGCCTCCAAGTGATTTCCCTGGTGGCCTTACGTCGATCAAGAGGTGTAGCTATGGTTCAAATACAACTAAGCCCCCAAGTGATGTATTTCCGAGATGTGCTCGTCGGACGCCTATGTTTGAGTTGTGCTGCGCAACAAACTCTCTTTGGCCCCTTATGATAATATTGGCTTGATAGCCGGATCAATATGTAATCAGAATTCCGCTTTACAAACAGAAGCCTCCATGTGATCAATAATATGATAAGCCAATAAGGCAGGATACCCATGTTTGAACCATGCATCATAGCAACAGGTCCTCTTCGGCAACCTTTAACTTTTTGCAAGAGATAAATTCTTCTTGAACCGGGAGTTTGAACCGGATATTGAGAGCTTCAAAGCTGTGTGGGAGACATCTTTGCCTTGAACCGGATTTTAAACCGGAATCTTCATTTTCAACAGGAAAATTTCTGACGGCCTTTAAATTTTCATTAATATAACAGTAGCCTATGGGACCGGGTTATCTTTCCCGCCATCGTCCTGGGGTTCTTAAATTTGTTGAAACTGGCAAGATTTGCTGAGTCATGTCATCGTAGCCCCCGAGTCTCAAGGTGACTCGAGGAGTTGGCTTGAGATTCTTCGTATTTGACCGTGATATAAACCGGCATAAGTTGATAGCACGATGTGAACCCGTAGAAGGTTGAGGTGACTGCGGCGGGTTATAAATGATCCTGTATGAGCCATGTCAGCAACTCGGCCAATGGTTCCTTCCAACTGGCTATTTGAAGTTAACCAAACTGCAGTGGTGGCGACTTGTGCGCCTGCTCATTGAGCCATCCAGTGCAAACGGTGGTTGATGATAATTTGCCTCCAATTTAAAAGAAAAACGGGTTACCCAAGCAGTGACTGGCTTTATACTCAATAAACAGCTCATACAAACAAATGCGGCCTGATGAGTTGATGTAGACCAGGCCTCGGGAGATGGACGACAAAGACGATCGCGGCTTCAGATGCGGCACAGACACATGAATCGGCCGCGGCGTTGTAAACCGGCGTGGACAGGCGAGTTAGCCACATCATATTGATGTAAACCGGTCTGCAGAATGGCAGCTTGCACATATATTCATCAATCTTGATGGCATGGTAAGATACTAGCGCCTTATAATGGTGGCGCGAGTTATACATCCATGACACAACCATAGCTTTTGCAGTGAATAATTGCCCTGCATAAACAATATTGCAGACCAAGGCAAAGATAAACTGATCTTTGACAAAAATAATATGTACTAATAAAATATATTTTAGATGGACATCACCTGATGTGTTTAGGCCGAAAAATAATCCGCCATGAAGTTGATGATCACTAGGTGAAACTGAAATCCCTCGCGGGTGAATCGGCCGCGGGAGCAGACAGACGAATCGGCCGCGGCATTTATAAGCCGGTGCGGACGAGCAAATTGTCCTCCTCATTGTAAGCCAATGCGGACGCGTGAACCGGTTGCGAGGGCGGGCGAGCCGTCTGTGGCGCTGTAATGCAGCGCGGATGGGCGAGTCGGCCGGTGCGTTGATGTAAACCGGACCATGGCACGCATGTCCGTGAAGCCGTGCGGCACAGCCGAACATGCATCCATGGTATACCCTCACCCCCCTTTTTTTAATAGTAGCCCTGCGTAAAAATATTACAGACCAGAGTAATTGTTGTCGGATGAATTAACATGTACTGATAAAATACATAGGAAAAATAATACCTGATATTTTTTGCCGGATGCTGACGCTGGATAATACATAGTGCTGCTTTTGTTTTTGACGGAAGAGTTGATTGGCTCTGTGTCTTCTAGTGCGTGAGGTCTCCACATAACTCGACCGGAACTTTTTGAACCAGAACTTCTTGATAATTCGGCCGAAACTTTTGATAATCCGGAACTTTTGAACTGGAACCTCTTGATAATTCGGTCGGAACTTTTGATAATCCGGAACCTTTGAACTGGAACCTCTTGATAATCCAGAACCTTTGAACCGGAACTTTCTGATAATCCGATCGAAATATTTCGTAATCTAAGTCAGAACTCTTTATCGACTCGGATGGAACCTTTCAGCGATTCGGTTGGAACCCTTTGTCAATTCGGACAGAATTTTTCGTCAAGGCAATCGGAACCTTTTGGTGATTCAGACGGAACCTTATGTCGAAGTGCTCGGAACTTTTCAATAATCCGGCTAGAACCTTCCGACGAGCCGACGGAACCTTTTGGTGATTCAGATGGAACCTTATGTCGAAGTGCTCGAACTTTTCAATAATCTGGATAGAACCTTTCGACGAGCCGGCGGAACCTTTTGGTGATTCGGATGGAACCTTTTCTCGAGCCGGTGGGAACTCTTTTGCGAATCGGCCGGAACTCTTCAATGAGCTGGGCGGAACTTCTCGATCCATGGGATAACGCCCTTCAAGAACTCAACACCACCGTGTGCCAGCCCCACGGTGGGCGCCAATTGTCGTGGAATTGTCACGGTAGATGTCCTAGTGTGAGGACTTAGTCGTGAGGCCAACGCATCTATATGGTAGCTTGAGAGGTGTTGAGCGGAATCGAGAGACGCAACACAAGACAAGGGTTTAGACAGCTTCGGGCCCCGGGAAACATTATCCGGAATAGCCCTACATGCTGTTTGTGGCTAGGTTTCATTATGATCATGGGGGAGCCGCCGTGAACCGGCTCTCCTAGTTGTGCCTAGCCCTAGAGATTATCTTCTTGCTTGTTGCTTGTCCCTCTTTGGCGAGCCCTGCCCCTCCTTATATAAGTTAGAGGGGCGGGTTACATCTGGAGTCCTATTAGGACTAGGACTAACCTACCTTCTAATACAAACCGGATACAAGTCCAGGTCATAACTCCTTGTAAGATAAATGTTCCTCACGCTTTCCCTCGTAAACCGGCCCACCATAACATGAGCCGGCCTTCTGGGCCTTGGGCCTTGTCATCCATCTGAAACACGCGTCGGGTCACCAATGAGTCTTCAGGTTCGTGAATCGTCATACCAGTGAACCACCAGACACGTAAGTCGCCAATCTTCTGGCGGGTTACCAATGAAACGCCAAGTCCGGCCGGGTTATACTTTCGGTCGGTTTACGCCGCGGGGTATATCCCCGACAGCTCCCTTATTGGAAAGTAGTTCATCACAGAAATCTGTTCCTGTGACTACTACACCAATTAGTGAGGAAGCTAATGATGATGATCATGTAACTTCAGATCAAGTTACTACCGAACCTCATAGGTAAACCCGAGTGAGATCCACACCAGAGTGGTACGGTAATCCTGTTCTGGAGGTCATGTTACTTGACCATGACGACCCTATGAACTATGAGGAAGCGATGATGAGCCCAGATTCCACGAAATGGCTTGAGACCATGAAATCTGAGATGAGATCCATGTATGAGAACAAAGTATGGACTTTGATTGACTTTCCCAATGATCGGCGAGCCATTGAGATTAAATGGATCTTCAAGAGGAAGACGGACACTGATAGTGGTGTTACTATCTACAAAACTAGAATTGTCGCAAAAAGGTTTTCGACAAGTTCAAGGTATTGACTACGATGAGAGTTTCTCACTCGTATCTATGCTTAAGTCTGTCTGAATCATGTTAGCAATTCCCGCATTTTATGAAATCTGGCAAATGGATAAACAAAACTGCATTCCTTAATGGATTTATTTAAGAAGAGTTGTATATGATGCAACCAGAAGGTTTTGTCAATCCTAAAGGTGCTAACAAAATATGCAAGCTCCAGCGATCCATCTATGGACTGGTGCAAGCATCTCAGAGTTGGAATATATGCTTTGATAAGTTGATCAAAGCATATAGTTTTATACAGACTTGCGGTGAAGCCTGTATTTACAAGAAAGTGAGTGGGAGCACTACAACATTTCTGATAAGTATATGTGAATGACATATTGTTGATCGGAGATAATGTAGAATTATTCTGCAAAGCATAAAGGAATATTTGAAAAGAGTTTTTCAAAGAAAGACCTCAGTGAAACTGCTTACATATTGAGCATCAAGACTATAGAGATAGATCAAGATGTTTGATAAGTTTTTCAATGAGTACATACCTTGACAAGATTTTGAAGTAGTTCAAAATGGAACAGTCAAAGAAAGAGTTCTTGCCTGTGTTACAAGGTGTGAAACTGAGTAAGACTCAAAGCCCGACCACGGCAGAAGATAGAAAGAGAATGAAAGTCATTCCCTATGCCTTGGCCATAGGTTCTATAAAATATGCCATGCTATGTACCAGATCTATTGTATATCCTACACTATTTTTGGCAAGGGAGTACAATAGTGATCTTGGAGTAGATCACTGGATAGCGGTCAAAATTATCCTTAGTGAAATAAGGATATGTTTCTCGGATATGGAAGTGACAAAAAGGTTCGTCGTAAAAGGTTATGTCGATGCAAATTTTGACACTGATCCAGATGACTCTAAGTCTCAATCTGGATACATATTGAAAGTGGGACCAATTAGCTAGAGTAGCTCCGTGCAGAGCATTGTTGACATAGAAATTTGCAAAATACATACGGATCTGAATGTTGCAGACCCGTTGACTAAACTTCTCTCACAAAGAAAAACATGATCACACCTTAGTACTCTTTGGGTGTTAATCACATAGCGATGTGAACTAGATTATTGACTCTAGTAAACCCATTGGGTGTTGGTCACATGACGATGTGAACTATGGGTATTAATCACATGGTGATGTAAACTATTGATGTTAAATCACATGGCAATGCGATCTAGATTATTGACTCTAGTGCAAGTGGGAGACTGATGGAAATATGCCCTAGAGGCAATAATAAAGTTATTATTTATTTCCTTATTTCATGATAAATGTTTATTATTTATGCTAGAATTATATTAACCGAAAACATAATACATGTGTGAATACATAGACAAACAGAGTGTCACTAGTATGCCTCTATTTGACTAGCTCGTTGATCAAAGATGGTTAAGTTTCCTAACCATAGACAATGAGTTGTCATTTGATTAACAAGATCACATCATTAGGAGAATGATGTTACTGACTTGACCCATTCCGTTAGCTTATCACTTGATCGTTTAGTTTGTTGCTATTGCTTTCTTCATGACTTATACATGTCCCTATGACTATGAGATTATGCAACTCCCATTTACCGGAGGAACACTTTGCGTGCCACCAAACGTCACAACGTAACTGGGTGATTATAAAGGTGCTCTACAGGTGTCTCCGAAGGTACTTGTTGGGTTGGCATATTCCGATATTAGGATTTGTCACTCCGATTGTCGGAGAGGCATCTCTGGGCCCACTCGGTAATGCACATCACTATAAGCCTTGCAAGCATTGCAACTAATGAGTTAGTTGCGGGATGATGTATTACGGAACGAGTAAAGAGACTTGCTGGTAACGAGATGGAACTAGGTATTGAGATACCGACGGTCGAATCTCGGGCAAGTAACATACCGATGACAAAGGGAACAACGTATGTTGTTATGCGGTCTGACCGATAAATATCTTCGTAGAATATGTAGGAGCCAATATGGGCATCCAGGTCCCGCTATTGGTTATTGACCAAAGAGGTGTCTCGGTCATGTCTACATAGTTCTCGAACCCATAGGGTCCGCACGCTTAACGTTCATTGATGATATAGTACTATGAGTTATGTATGTTGGTGACCGAATGTTGTTCGGAGTTTTGGATGAGATCACGGATATGACGAGGAACTCTGGAATGGTTCGGAAGTAAAGATTGATATGTGGATAGTAGTGTTTGATCTCCGGAAGGGTTCCGAAATTCACTGGAAGGGGTTCCGGATGTTTCCCAAAATGTTTGGGCACGAGAACACTTTATCTGGGCCAAAGGGGAAAGCCCACGAGTTTTTTGGAAAGTGCAAAAGGAAGTTTTGCGGAGTCCAGGGGCCAGACGCTAGGGTCCCTGGCGTCTGGCCCTGGAGTCCGAGAAGGACTCTTGCCTTTCGGGTGAAACCGACTTTGTGGAGGCTTTTACTCCAATTTTCGACCCCAAGGCTCAACATATAAATAGAGGGGCAGGGCTAGCACCCAAGACACATCAAGAAACACCAAGCCATGTGCCGGCAACCCCGTCCCCTCTAGTTTATCCTCCGTCATAGTTTTCGTAGTGCTTAGGCGAAACCCTGTGGAGATTGTTCTTCACCAACACCGTCACCACGCCGTCGTGCTGTCGGGACTCATCTACTACTTCGCCCCTCTTGCTGGATCGAGAAGGCGAGGACGTCACCGTGCCGAACGTGTGTAGAACTCGGAGGTGCCGTGCTTTCGGTACTTGGATCGGTCAGATCGTGAAGACGTACGACTACATCAACCGCGTTGATATAACGCTTTCACTTACGGTCTATGAGGGTACGTAGACAACACTCTCCCCTCTCGTTGCTATGCATCACCATGATCCTGCGTGTGCGTAGGAAATTTTTGAAATTACTACGTTCCCCAACATCGACTACTTGACCAAATAAAAATCTAGCATTTTCCCAATTTTAAGTCTTGGCAGATTTTAGCAACTTAGCACAATTCAAGTAATCAACTTACACATGCAATTCTAAGAGTATATCAGCGGAATGTAAAACAATTGCATATGAAGGTAAAGGGAGGAGTTTGGAGGGAGCAAACGCAATGTAGACACGGAGGTTTTTGGTGTGGTTCTGATACGTGGTGCTATCGTACATCCACGTTGATGGAGACTTCAACCCACGAAGGGTAACGGTTGCGCGAGTCCACGGAGGGCTCCACCCACGAAGGGTCCACGAAGAAGCAACCTTGTCTATCCCACCATGGCCATCGCCCACGAAGGACTTGCCTCACTAGGGTAGATCTTCACGAAGTAGGCGATCTCCTTGCCCGTACAAACTCCTTGGTTCAACTCCACAATCTTGCCGGAGGCTCCCAAGTGACACCTAACCAATCTAGGAGATACCACTCTCCAAAAGGTAATAGATAGTGTGTTGATGATGAACTCCTTGCTCTTGTGCTTCAAATGATAGTCTCCCCAACACTCAACTCTCTCTCATAGGATTGGATTTGGTAGAAAGATGATTTGAGTGGAAAGCAACTTGAGGAAGGCTAGAGATCAAGATTTATGTGGTTGGAATGGAATATCTTGACCTCAACACAAGTGTAGGTGGTTCTCTCTTAGAAAATGTATGTTGGAAGTGTAGGCATGTTTTGACGGCTCTCTGCACGAATGAAGAGTGGGTGGAGGGGTATATATAGCCTCCACACAAAATCTAACGGTTACATACAAATCACCAAACTCGGTGGGATCGAACTATAAAACTCGGTCAGGCCGACTTAGTTCAAAATGTGAACGTTAGCATTTTCGGTGGGACCGACATGTCAACTCGGTGGGACCGATTTCATTAGGGTTAGGGTATAACATAATCTCGGTGAGACCGATTACACAAACTCGGTGGGACCGGTTTTGGTAATAGACAAACAGAGAGTTGGTCAGGCAAACTCGGTGGGACCGATTCACTCATCTCGGTTAGACCGAAACGTTACGAAGGGTAAACATAGAGTTTGCATTGCAATCTCGGTGGGACCGATCGCTCATCGGGGTTGGACCAAAACGTTACAAAGGGAAACAGAGAGGTTGCAATCCCATCTCGGTGAGACCGAGATCCCTATCGGTGAGACCGAAGTGACTAAGGTTTGTGGCAGTGGCTATGTCAAGTGAACTCGGTGGCGCCGGATAGAAAATTTCGGTGGGGCCGAGTTTGACTTTTGGTTTGGGACATATGTGGATATGAGAAAGTAGTTGAGGGTTTTTGGAGCATATCACTAAGTATTTTGAGCAAGTAACTCATTAAGTAACACCTCACCCCCTTTTAATAGTATTGGCTTTTCCTATGGACTCAATGTGATTTTGGATCACTAAAAGTAAAATGTAGAGTCTTGTGCTTTGCGCTTGAGCCAATCTTTTGTCCTTAGCATTTTGAGGGGTCCACTTTCTAATCCATGACATGCCAATCATTGAGCTTTCCTGAAGTATTTATCTTAAAATGGCATTAGCTCAATGAGCTATATGTTGTTAGGAATTATCAAAACCACCTAGGAATAGTTGCACTTTCAGACCCATAAACTACAATAAATCTAAATGGAATATTCTTATTCTTAAGAACTAGGCTACAAGAAACAGAAAACTATAGAGGGACCCAGCTAGTGACATCGAAGATGTCTAGGTCCATTCCGACCAACACCCCACCAGAAGTGCCTACAGCAGGCAGGTGGTGCCAGTCATAGTTTTTATTGCAGCTAATAGACTTTAGAAAAGCAGGGGTAAGGTGCTCTTTCTTGGTCTCTTGGAAGGAAACAATACTGGGATTATGTTTAGATAGAGTATCAATAATACAGGGGTTTTTCCCAGGGGTTGTAATCCCTCTGATGTTCCAAAAAAGAGCATTCATTTGTATGAGGCTTTCCTAGGGTGTTTGCCCCGTCCATATTTGCTTATGTGTGTCCATCCCACACTGTAATTGTCAATAACTGATGAGAGCCCTTTTATGCACTCAGGAGTAGAGGGGGTTCTAGGAGAATCTATAGGATCACTTGTATGCAACCCCCCTTCAGGAGGTGCATTTGGTTCAGATCTCATATGCTTATCAGGAGTTTTAATGGAGTCTAGAGTTCCTATATTAATACCAGTTTCAGCATTAACTAAGAAGCTAACACCATTTTGTCCTTCAGACATGTGGTGCACATTTTCCTTATGTAACTGCATATCATTTTGACTAGCAGATAAAATAAGATCATTATCTATTTCCACCCCAATTTTGCTAGCTACAATAATAAATTCAGGATTAGTGAAGTGTTCAAAAGAGGTTTTGACAATAGTACATTTAACCTCAGTTTTGTTAGCCTCCAGATTTTGCACTTTCTTGGTATCCATAGTAATTTCTAGCATCGTCCTGTTTCCTACATCCACCCTATTGCTCTTTCTCTGGGCTTGCACAGGCCCCCATTTCTGCTTTTCTAGAGCCCTACTATTCTGAGAGATTGTAACAGGGTTGTTGTGCATGGGGCTGAAAACTACATCATTAGTGTTTTCCAATTCCAAGTCTTCAACTTCAGCAAACTCTCCCATGATGTCTTCATCTTCCTCATCTTCTCCCATCAGATCCATTTCCTGCAGCAAGGAGTAAGTCTGATCTGCTGAGCATAGATCAGGTAGTTGTTGTAGATCTGCTGAGCATAGATCAGGTAGTTGTTGTAGATATTCCATGGTTTTTTGCCTGGAGTTTCTCCCAGTATTAGTTTCAGAGGTTTGTTGCTGGTCTGAGAAGAGGTGGAGCCAGCTGTCCCCCCGCCCTTGCTACTATTAGTAGTGTTCCCATCATCCACACCAGGACCAGCTCCCTTAGTTTCTTTTCCATTTCCTTCTAGGTCATCCTCTAGCAGATCATCATCCTCAAAGTCTTCTTCAGGTGGCTCAACTTGGATTAGTATCTTGTAGAGCTTTTCTCCTATTCCAAAAATCATGTCAGTAGGAATCTTGGTAACATCTTTGCACCTGATTTTGATTCTGACCACTTCAAAGAAGGTCTTGAAGTTTCCTTGCCAATCTAAATCAATTAGGGTACCAAATACAGATGCAAACTGCTCTAGGACATCCCATTCAGCCCAAGCAGGGGCCACTCCTCTCAGCTGGACCCAAACTTTTTGGAGCTCACCATAGTGTTCTAGGTCTCCCTTCCAAGCCTCTACTTTGACTGTGACACCATCCGTTTCTGGCAACCCAAACAACATTGGATAGCCAGCCACTTGCTCTACAGGGATATGTGGAGGGAACTTGACCAGATATGTCCATTCATCAAGTTTCCTGACGTGCCAAGGCCAGTTTGTTTTGTATATGAGGAAGAAGTTGTGAGCCAGATCACTCTTGCTTGCTTGTCTAGATTCAACATAGACAATTCCCACATTTTTTCCGTGCCCCATGTGTTGCTCATTTACATCAGGCACGTCTATTTTGATAGAATCCTAAGCTGGGGGTAGCACTGCCAACAATTTTGCAGGGTTCCTGGGTTTCTTTCTGACTCGGCATTCCTCAACCTTATGTGTGACCATCTTGCAGATAAAACATGCTGGGGGGCTTTGAGCACTGGGCTTTGTGATGCCCAGGCTCTCCACAGCTATAGCATATTACATCCACATATTCTGAGGCAGAGACTCCTTTTTCCCTATTGAAGTTCTGTTTGGGTTTCCCCGCAGGTTTGCCCTTCTTTTGTGTCTGAGCAGCTGAGGTGGCATTGGAGCCCTGTCTCTGAAAGCCAGACAGTTGAGGATTTCCAGTCTGTTGTTTTCGCTCTCCTACTTGTCCCTGATCAGTCCTGGAGTTTTGATGCCATTGCATCATTTGTTGATGTTGCCCCTAGAATCCAGCATCAGAGGGGCCAGGCAGGCCCTGGTTCGGACCAGGCCCCCACCCTCCACCGTTCCTCCACTAGTTCATCTGGGGCGGTGGAAGTAGGGTCCTGGGAACCAAGGTGGGGGGATCTACTGGCCACTAGGGAATCCAAAGCCAAACTGGAACTGCTATGGAGGTGGGCCAAATTGGGGATCAAATTGGTGGAACCACTGACCTGATTGGTGTCCGTCTTCGATCTACCCTTGCGCCATCTGCTTGTTATTCTTGGGGTTTTCCCCTTTCCCTCTATCACGGCCCCTCCCTTGGGCTTCAGCCATAGCAGCGATCTCTTCGAACAGGTCTTTCGCAACTGTGATGCATTCCGCCGGTGGCAAGGCAGAGTGCGGAGATTGGTTGCCAAGGGGGTAGCAGTCGGCGACGGTGACCTTGCGGGTGAGGGCTAGGGTTTTCTCCACCCAGACCAGGAGAGGTTCTGGATCTGGGGGTTCTAGAACCGGGTCCGCGTCCCACAGTTGGCCAAAGTGAGCCTGGGCTGCCTCATCCTCATCTTCCAGCGGGCCCTATGGACTCCTTTGCTTTTTGTTTTTTCTATTGACTTTTTCAAAATTCACCAGCGTCTTCTCCCTCCTTCCAACTGCTGTCACCGCACATCGGATCTCGCCAACGGTGAACTCGCCGGCCTCGACCTTTGCTGCTCCCCGGCTTTGCGCACCACGACCATTACGCCATGGCGAGACGAGCCCAGCTGCCCAGCAAAGCGGAGTCCCAAAGTCGAAGCTCTTCAGGCTCCCTCTCAGCTACGGCGGAGTCTCGGGCAGCCCTGGGGGCCCAGTGTGTCTCGGCGGCCTCACCATCGGATCTGCCCTTGCAGCGACCATAATGCTCGCCACTTCGCCCACTGTATCGGATCTCACGAATTGGCCTCTGCACGAGCCCAACTTATTACCTTCTCCGGAGACACGCTCCTCCCCGGAATCATGCGCCGCATCTCTTCCTCTCTCGCCTCCGTGCAGATCCTCGTCACCAGCTTCCGCAGCGTGTCTCGTGCGCCGGGCCTCCTCGTCGTCTTCTACATCCGGGATCGGTGGCTCTCCTACAGCTCCCTCTCCCAGGGGTCGCAGCTCTCCTTGCCCGCCGGATCCATGCCCCCCCAGATCTGGAGACGAACTTGGGGGCGCGCGTGGCAGAATCCTTTTCTCCGGGGCGAAGCAGAGTGCAAGGGCCCCCCGTCGAGGTCGCGGAGAAGCGGCGCAGACTCCCTTGGGCCGAGTTGGCCACGGTGGCGGCGGGGGAGCTCGCTGAGAGCAGTGGTGGCGGCGGGGGAGCTCGCTGAGAGCAGTGGTGGCGGTGGTAGGTAGAGGTGGGTCGGGGAGTCGCGAGAGCTAGCATCGACTAAGTCCTCTCCCAATGGGGCAGTATTGTACTGCTATTTGAGATGCATGCATCTGAGGCTTCAGATCATTTAAAATTTAAATAAAATTATGTTTCCATTCCAGAATATAAATAAAAGTGATAAAAACGTGGGTTGGGGCATCAACACTCCTCGCACGTTGTGTCGGCCCATTTAAAACATTCTTGAGGTGAGATATGCTGGTGTCTCACTGCGGACGAGACACGACCGCTCCTAGTTGGCCCATGGTTCTTCTTTTATAGTCCAGATTTATGTGGGGTTTGTCTCAAAAAAAAAAGATTTATGTGGGGTGTCAGAGCATTTCCTAGAGATGATGCAAAATAAGGCAACCAAAAAAATGTTTTAAGAATGAGAGAGTAGGTTTTAGGGCATGACAAAAATTCCTGCCATGGCAGATAGTGTGAAACGGTTGTCCTTAAACTTGCAATTTCTTTAGGAATCACGAGGCAAACAGAGTTTGTTTGGTACTCTCTCTGCTCATAAATATAAAATATTTCTGGATATTTTAGTGTAAACTACATGTGGACTAAAATGAATGAGCAAACACACTGAAACGTGTTTATATACACCCGATTCAAAAAAATTTAGAATATATCATATTTGTGAATGAAGGGAATACTTATTATTTTTACTATGTGCAATGGCTTATCGTGGTCACAGGAGTATTATTATGTGCAACATTGCATGTTCTCAGCTTTATTATTATTTCCTCATCATGTCTATCTTCGGAGATGTTTTCTCCTTTTTTTGCGGTGTTCCTATAAAAGGTTGTTGGTACGATGCGCTGGTTTTTTTGGGCCTTAGCATGACGATTTTCTGACTGTTCACTACAACAAGCATTGTTCAGCCCATGTGCACCTTCGCTCGCCTAGTGCTTGTGGTCGTCGCTACATATTTTGCGGACATGAATGTAGTTTGTGTTATTTTTGTTGTTCTTTATACTGCCATGATGCTTGATGAACATATCTCAAATTTGTCAAGAAAAAAGTTCTTTCAAAGTCTACTTCCGTGAACATTTATAATAGATCTGATTCTTAAAAAAAACGAAAAATAAATTGGAATGCTTGCGCCGACAGGCGGTTGGCAGGATAAACACAGCCGACGTACGGAGGCGTCTCCTCGGCCGAACGAACCATCACGCCCTCCCCGTAGGCCCTACGCCCACCGCCACGCGGGCCCGGGACGACCGAGCCGTTTATTGTTCTCGGGCCATCGGCGACGCGGTTCCAGCGTGGGGAGGCCTGGTACGGCCGTGAGGGCCAACCACCACCGAAACATCCTCCGAGGAAGGAAGCCGCAGGCGGCCTCGCCCGGTCAGAAAACCAAAAGTAAAAGGAGAGGAGACCAAACCGCCGTCCCCCGTTCGCCGTCTCCGCGCCGCGCGACCCTTCGGCCCGGCCGCCCTCCCCGAACCCCCCTCCGTCTGCTGCGCCGCCGCCCGCGAATCCGGGCCATGGAGGCGCTGTGGAAGCAGGCCTCCAGGCTCAAGGAGCAGGTCGCCCGCCAGGTGAGCCCGACCGCCTCTGGCAGTTTTTCCGATCGATCTGGGTGGAGTGCCCCGAGCGGCTGGGCTGGGCGCGCGCACACAGTAGAGGTCTGGTGATGATGATGTGCCTGTAATTGGCTCGGTGTCTGATCTATGTGGGGTATGTGCTAGAGAGGCAGTTGACCTTAGTAGGCTATATTGATGCTGGAGACCGGAGAAATGGATAGATGGAGATAGAGGGTTGGCAATTTACTGTGCTTGATCGTGGGGGGAAGGGAATACAGGTTTGATTTGAAGTATACATATTAGGTTTGATTTGAAGTATACATAGACCGGAGAAATGCTTGAGGTGATCAAATTGGCTATTTTCTAAAATAACTGAGTTTTTACAGCGAAAGGGAATACAGGTTTGATTTGAAGTATACATATTAGGTTTCTGATCGAAGGATTGCTCATGAATCATCGTTAATCGTCCAAATATAGAACTGCCATAAGCCCATAAAACACAATCTGTCCGGATACACACACACAAAAACTTGACCCTTGGGGGAAGAAATCCGAAGGCATTTTTTTAGGTCTCCAGCCATGACAGCAGCACAAGGGAGATCCGGCACGTACGGAGAACAAGACGCAGCGAGGGGCCTTACTCAGCAAAGGGTGACCTGTCGCATTACACTGTTTAGACTAGTACCTAGCTGCCAATCTGATTGCTTTGCATCCATCTTTCGCAATCGTAGGATGATCGGCTGAAATAAACGTGTTACATTGCCTTAGGAGCACTCGGGCTGATGGTATTACAGGCTAGAAGCCAACTATCACATATCATGGTTATGTTTGCCTCAGAGATAACTATGTTGTCTGGAAATGCAGAAGGTGGTTCACTGTTAACATTCTAGAACTTAACAAAATCCTTTCTTTACTACATAATATGGATGTTTGTTCATGTATTTATAGTAAGAACTACCAGCTGAGTAAGGCGATCTCAAGATTCTGAAGTGGACCTATAATTTGCAATACTGTAATTACACATACTAGTATTTTTCTACTCATGCTTGTGCTTTGCCAAGTGAAGCGGAAATTCAACAGCACCCCATTTTCAACTACCTCTCACGCATTGCAAAACTGGAATTACTTGTATGTAACCTTTATACTGAGTAGATATTACTGAGCTATAACTGGCCACACATACTACATGGTATATACTTAAATAATAATAAAATTAATATATATCCCTGCTAGTGGCATCAAAACATATAACTTTCCAATTTTCGTATGAGTAAAATAATATTGTAACATGTATGTACTGTTGCAGGGCGTGTTTAAGCAGTTTGGGGCTGGTGGCTATGGAAATTCTGATAATGCATTCACAGACGAGTCAGAAGTTAAACTACATCAGAGATTGGAAAAACTTTACTTATCCACTCGTGCTGCCAAAGTATGAGTAACGCAATTTCATCGTCTCTTTTCTTTCTACATTGTTTCCTTTGGATTAAAACATTGGCATCTTTTGCCAGCATTTTCAAAGGGACGTCGTCCGGGGTGTGGAGGGCTACATAGTGACAGGATCTAAGCAAGTGGAGATAGGTATGTTCCTCCAATTGTATATTAGCTCAGGGGAGTAATTTTTATCTTTGCATTACTTATCCATGGTATATTATTAATTATGTATTTACATATAATCTAAATTTGCAGGGAACAAATTGTCTGATGATAGCCAGAAATATGGCATTGAAAACACATGCACAAGTGGTAATACTTTATCCAGAGCTGCTACATACTATGGAAAGGCGCGTTCACTGATAGAAAAGGAACGCGGGAACATGCTAAAAGCATTTGGTACTCAGGTATATTTTCCAAGTGCTGGATTTACCCTTTACCTTATGACAAGATCCTCCTGATGAATTTCATTGCACATAGTTTTTACTATATGTTAACTCATGTACATGGTTAAATGAACTTGTTAGGCTATATGATATATATATTTGAAAATGCATAACTCCTTAAATGCCTATATGGATATTCTTATAGATTATCATTTGGAGTATAACCGAACAGATTTATTTTTATATTTTTACATCTAAGTGTGTAACCAGGGTATAATATGTATCGATACAGTGTGTGATTAATTATTGAATTCTAGGTGGCAGAGCCTCTACGGGCAATGGTAATGGGTGCCCCTCTAGAGGATGCTAGACATCTAGCCCAGAGATATGACAGAGTAAGGCAAGAAGCTGATGCTCAGGTGAAAATCCTTGCTCACATATAAGCACATCTTATGCAATGATAAAATTGTATTCTTGATGTTAGAAATAATTCTGGAATTCCCTTGTAGTTATTTGGTAGTTGAGGACAACACTCATTCAGGATCTAGATAAGCTACATGGTCCACAACTCCACACTATAATAGCATGTTTAGTTTATGCTTCTACTGCCATGCCTTCCTTATATTGCAAGTATCATAGACGCACAGTGGAGAACATCATATGTGTAGAGTAAATCATATGTGTAGAGTAAAATGACGGATATAACTGGACTCTCTGAACTGGCTTTGCTTCTCAACTGCGCGTTTGTTATTTTTGTGTGGAGGAACCATCACACTGTTACTGTGTATATGGACAGATCAATTCAGCCTCTCATCTGAAGGGTGTTTCCTTCACTTGAACTGTTAAATTTAATCATTTCCAAAGCAGCAATATCAATGCCAATTTTCCAATTCATGCTCTTCAATGTCCAATTAAATACTTAGTATCAGCAGTTCTGATAAGCTTATGTTACATTTAAGAACTTCATGCATCATTTTGTCACAATGTCAGATCATGTAATTTAATTGAGTCATTCTGAATTTGAACAACATATAAGTAATTATGTGCTCGGGGCACTTCATTTCTTTTGTACGAACAGCAGTATTTATCTTACTTTTGCCCTTCGTAGGTCGTTGAAGTTTCAAGGCGTCAAAGCAGAGTAAGAGAATCAGCTGGGAATAGTGACGTGATATCAAAGTTGGAGGCAGCTGAGTATAAACTTGAAGAACTGAAGTCAAACATGGTGGGGTTAGGAAAGGAAGCGGTTTCAGCTATGGCTGCTGTAGAGGGGCAGCAGCAAAGATTGACATTACAACGCCTCATTGCAATGGTAACCATCAACTGTGCCCATTTAAAAAAAATCTTATGCAATATATTATCGTGAGAAAATTATGTGGTCACTGACATTCGCGTTCTGGCCCGAAGGTTGAGGCGGAGAGAACTTATCATCAGAAAGTCCTGGAGATCCTTGACCATTTGGAAGAAGAAGTATGAGATTCCAGCATTTGTTATATTTTCTTGAATTCTTAGTTTTCAATTGGCACATCCCAGAGTGTGCGACATGAAGCATATGGAAACACTGATGCATGAATTGAATGACTATTTTGATTGCTAGATGGTGTCTGAGCGCCAAAAAATCGAAGCACCTCCACCCCCTGCAGCAGAAAGTTATATGTCACCGCCGCCACCATCATATGACGAAGTTAATGGCATGTTTGCCTCCACTTCTGCTGATCAGGCAGTTAACTCTGTCGACTTCTTCCTGGGAGAGGTGTGACATATTTACAATACATAAAGATAGCATGCCAGATGTACACAAAGTTGATCATATCTGGGAGGCTTATTAAATGTGCTTTCTGTATTCTTTATGATGCAGGCGCTCGATTCCTTCGAGGCTGAGAGTGAGTTTGAGCTTAACTTATCAGTTGGCGACATCGTTATCGTCCGGAAGGTAAATAGTACTTTTCATATCTGTGCTCTGTAAGCTTCTCCCAAGTTAATAATGTTCCCTATGCGTGGTCCTAGAAGCTGCACATACCGTCTTGTGGCTTCCGTTATTAATCTGACAATGTCTTGTCCGAACTCAGATATCAAGCAACGGTTGGGCGGAAGGTGAATGCAAGGGGAAAGCAGGATGGTTCCCACATGCCTATGTCGAAAGACGCGAGCGTGTTCTGGCGAGCAAAGTCCCGCATATTTTCTAGGGGTTTTGAGGAGGAACATAGGTTATAGGTGTTTGATTTCAATAGTTGAACAGCGTACTTTCAGACTTCTACAGTATTCATGTGTATAGATTGAATTTTCGTCCCGTGAGCCAGTTTTTGTGAAGATAATGTACATCTGACATTTCAGAACACCAAACTGGCCATACGCAAGCTTTGTATTGTTGTTTGAAACGATTGAATGCTCACTGGTGGAGTTCATAGTCTTTTCACATAACTAGATGACCCGTTGCGCCAATGGCGCAAAGGCCAAATGTAAGCTAATCGGTGTAAGAGTATGCATTAACATATTATTGTTTGAAAAGAATAGCTTATATACTATATGTAGTAAGTAGATAAGATTGGTGGAATGTGTACAGGATCCATTGGGAAATCTTAATATGATCTTGTAAGTGTTGCAGATATGATCAAAGGGAATGTTTGATGGAAACATTAATGTGAAAGCATGCATAAAAGGAAAGGTTGTTTCTTGAGTCATAGTGTTCTGGAAACAACAGTAGAAGAGGAGTCCTTCACATATATACAATAAGAGATGGTAAACCGCTTTTGACCATAGAGACAACAATAAAATCTAAAGATCGTAGACTACTTTTCACCATAGAGACAGCAAGGGAGGACTAAAGTCTATACATATCTGGCTGAGAGTAGTCACCACGACAAAAATGCACCATGAGAACCCGGCGCTGCTTTGTGGTGACCTTGAAACGAAAGGCAGAGATGTCTCCATGGATTTTTGCAAGGCAACGGAACTCAGACCGGTTGATTGTTACAATGGCTCTCTTGTCGGTTCCTAGCATGATGCGGCAATTGGCTTGTAGATCACTGTTTGCAAGCCTGACCTTGAGCGTATCATAATCTGGGTCAATGTAATCATTTAGTTTTCTTTCAGTGTAGTTGACCTGAAAATACTGATGAGAAAAAAGGAATTAATTCAATGGATTGGAAAGTGTCTTGTCACTCTTACACTGAGAAGGTTTAAATATAGATAGCGAGAACATTCATCAGCAAATAATGGCAGGAAGCAAAAGGAGGGTGCAGAGCATGCTACATTCCTTCCAATGTGGAGTATAAGATGTAAATTGGTTGTTTCTGTATGTATGGTACTCTAGTGAAGGAGAACAAATATAGGAAGGAAGAAAACATGTATATCAGACTATATGAATATTAGTTTCTAAAGTTACATGTATACAGTTTTTTCAATATTTCGCAATTAAGTCAATTTGGTGAATCAAAAGCATACTGCAGGTTATACTTCTAATGATTAGTCAAGTACAAGTAGTTTAGTTGTGAGGCATAAGTAAAGATAGTTCTTTTTTTCTATGAAGTGGAAAGAAGGAGTTTACCATCGGTTGGCCTAGCTTTGCAAATGTTTTGCTGATGGTGCAGACATAGTATTTGATATCTGTTTTTCTGCGGCGGAACATGGCAAACAACTTGTTCACATGGTGCTGATAGAGCTTCACTTCAGTGCCCCAGTGACAATACCTTTCAAGCTCTCTACAGTATTGGATAGCAGGGGGTGGTCCTGAATTTAGTTTCGTTTTGGTAAGATTTGGAAAGATCGAAATGACATGTAAGGAGGCTCAATACTATTTATTGTTAGGAGACTAAGCTTTCATCAAGAGAAAAGTAGAATTAAGCTTTAAACCTATGGTAGGAAGAATATAGTAAGCAAGTTAGTTAACTTGAGCATTATTGATCGGCCTAATATATGTTCTTTCGGTTCTATGGCAGAAAATTGGTGTCAGAGAGGTATAGCAGATCATAAAAACTATTAGGTCATTTTATTTTAAATGGGGAATATCAGAACAAGATAATAAGCATTGTAGCTTGGCATTGGCTCACTGCGAATGATATACTCCGGATGCTCATATTCTTCACCCTGTATAAGCATCGTGAGAATTGTTAGTGCGAGAAATCAGAAACTTGTTAGCTGGCAATAGCAATTGTGGGCATATAGTTTAATTATGCACTTTAAAAGAGTACTAAGATGGATTTAACTTGTCTAGTTTGGTTCTTTTATAAATAAACCAGTACGTAATATATGTGCATCAACCGTTTGTGGCTATTTAATTCCTTTTGCCGGCTAATGTCTGTAAGAACTGTAGATATGGGGCTAAACAGTGTACCAGCCGTTGCATTATATATATCGTGTGATGCATAGCAGGCCTAACAATCAGTTAAGTAAATAACTATAGAGGTTATATGCAATCATGGCAGAAAAGTCTGGAAAATTGTGAAAATCTGAAGTATTTGCCAAAGGGTGGAGAGGCAGGTCAAATACGAGGCGGTGAATTCATGGATAAAATAAGATTGAGCGATTCTAAAACCCAGTGTTAGCCGCATCTGGTGGGATTCGGAATGGGTGGCCGTTTTTGCTGCAGAATAAGACGGTGCTTGGCAATGGGCTGGGATTGGCGATGGCTCACCTTCGATGCCAGGTTCAAGCAATTCCCTCAGTACTCCTGTAGAACATTGTGAGATGGTCAGGCATATCTCTCTGCATCGTGCACCCTTGATTATGCAATAGTCAATGCAAGGAAACTGAGAAGTAACAGAAAACATGGTACTCATCTTGTCTTATGTTATACCAAAAGGATATGATGTTGACGAGATGTTCACCTTCCCTTTTAATTGGATGTTAAAAAGGTTCCAAGTTTAGTAATTTTCTCCTTTTACTATCTCATGCACAACCCAAGTTACCAAAAGTAACCATGCATCAGCCAGTATCGGACCAGGAATGAGCCCAAATATCAACTTGGCAGTTGTTAAAAATATATGCAAAATCTATATCCTTCTATTTTTTCTCTTATCCCTTTCATTGGAAGAACATGATATAGAATTCAGTGTACATGTGCAAAGGTAGCAAGTGGCCAGCTACAAAATGTTGATCCAAAATATGATTAAGATATTAGAATAAATTACATGTTCCACTTTTCATCAACCAATTCATGCCATAAATCCTTTATCAAGCAATCAAGACCATTGAGCATCATGGAGAGAAATATAAAAGATGTGATGGATAATGTTGCCATCTTAAATTAAAAAAGTTGACACACCATGGGTTCAAAATACTGTACATAGCGATTAGGTCTTGACTACAAGTCTGTAATATGTTGACCCCAAAATTCATCCAAAAATAGATATAATTACGAATCTTTTGAGGATGAGCGATTACGTGAGGTGAGTGTTGTTGCTACTGTTTCCAGCAAGAGGGCATTGTCTATGGCTATGCACCTACGAAATAAACATGTCTTGAATGTAACAAATGGTTTTATGAATTGTATGGATATGCACCTACGAAATAAACATGTCTTGAAAGTAACAAATGGTTTTATGAATTAATGTGTGTCCAAATCATAATATGATCGTCAAGGACATGTGATCCACATAAATAAAGGACAGCTATGTAGCTAACGGAATCACTAATCTTAAGTAATTCTGGAAGAGAACTTACAACTTGATCCAGACATATATATCTTCATGTAACCTTAAAACCATATATATCCATTTCTTCAAGACATATATATTTCTCTGCTCCTGATCACTTCATGCTAATTTATCCAAAAAGTGCTTGGTCTGATCAATATAATACAATCAAGATTTGACGGTTATTGCAACAAGCGCTCTGACACCAATATATTAAACCATCTTCTTCCTGGAAGCAATGAACAACCAAAATATATCTTATTCTAAAAAGTGATATGCAAAAGAGTAATTGATGATGGGCATGCAACAAACTTATTTCCAGTATGTATCTACCTTCAGTTAGAAATTAAAAAGATGTACTGAGGATTACCTAGGTTGTATGCCCTGGTGCATAAATCTCAAAGACTAATTAGTTTGAACCTCAAAGTTTCAAGAAGCCTAATTCTTATAAAACCCTAATCCCTAGAAAGAAAATAATCACCTCTAGTATTCAATAACACATCTATAAGAGATAAATTTAAGTTGGTTTGATATTTTGATGGTACAATTGGTGAGCATGCCCTAAACTACCATATCACTGAAAAGTAAGCAACCAATGAAGCTATAGAAACCAACACAACTGAGAAGATGTAGTAGTCCATTGTATGGCAGAAGGGAACTAACATCATATGAAATTGCAGATCTGAAAGATGCAAAGTAGGCAAAAGGTGGATGTACAGAAGCTGAACCTGCTCCTGGGTGATGGCCACACTCACGCTCGGTAGCTCGTGCATAGATACTGGATAGTACCTGCATATGTATGAGATGGCAGTGGAAGATTGGGTCTGGTAGAAATGATTTGGATGGTTGAGGGCAGAGCAACATAGCAGCACCGCTGGTACAGCAGCACCTGCCTCACAACCATCCGAACGCCTTGTCGAGGTCGGGCGCGGTGGCCTGGCAATCGAGGGACTGCTGGGAGATGTCCATCACATATCAACGAGCTGATGCAGCTCGAGGTCGAGGCATCAAAGAAACCGGTGAGTGGACGTTGGTGGTCGGGCTGAGCTATCTTCCTCGCTTGCTCCGGTGAACAGGCCACTCCTCTATTTTATTCACTGTGGATAAAAACACTTGGTACATCAGACCATCAATACACGTTTTGTCCATCTGCTAATATTTAATTATTCATATCATTTCATGATTTGACATATTAGAGCATAATCAAATATAGAGTGGGCTGGTAGTATAAAGAAACCTGGAGAACTACCTGCTCATACACTCTGTCAGTGTGACGCCCGGGTAATTAAGCTACAGTGATCCTCTGCTAGTGATGCCCCGTCACCTCGATTATAGTTGCTAATCTCGCGATGGTTCAAAAATGATTCAAATTCAAATTTAAAATCAAGTCAAACAATTAAAGTTTTCAAAGGTCAAAACTAAAATGTTCTTAATATGACAAATAAATCATGGATATTATTGGTGGAGAAACAACATCTTTATAAGATATTTAAATACACTAAAGTGATTAAAACTACATCAAAACAATTAGTTATACTCCTAATATATTTTACCAAACACTAAACTATTTTATTTCTGAGGTAAAACTTCTTAGAACAGTGGATTATTTTGACACACTATTTTTGGGGCTATTTTCATATTTTACTAAACCAAAAATAAAGTGCAACTAAAATAAAACAGAAAAGAAAATTAAATAAAAACAAAACAAACTAACAAAAAAAACTAAACTAAAATAAAAGAGAACCCCCCCCCCCACTGGACC
>NC_057797.1:639333290-639346319 GCF_018294505.1 Triticum aestivum | reverse complement strand
TTGCACCCGCGCCGTCGCCGGAACCACGCCGCCGACGCCCACCGCTCGACCCCGTCACCCTTGGATCCCATCGCCGTCGCTCGGAACGCCCCTCGCTGGAAGCATCGCCGCCGGCCTCCTCGAGCTCCTCCTCGACCCGATACCGCCGCCCGTTGTCGCCACCACCACGTCGCCGGCCTGCCTCCTTCTCCTCCTCCCCAGCGGCTACATCGCGCCGTCTCCGTCCTCGTCATCAATCATCGCGACCCCGGGCTCCGGCGCCTCCCCAAGCTCATTTTTAGCACAACTACAGGGCCCCGTGAGCACGCTTTCCCCCCATTCCCCCTCTGTTCCGTCGCTGTTTCGCCGTGGCTGCGCGCTCACCGTGGCCGCGTGCTCGCCGTGTATGCGCGCGCCCCTGCTAGCCGACCCTGACCGCGTTCCGCCTGCCCCCCCCGCTGCTTGCCGCCTTGGGGCTCCGACCCTCGCCGGTCTCGCTGTCGTCGCCCGGTCCGGCGCCTCGCCTCGCCCAGCCTGCTTCACCGCCGCTGGCTGGACCGGCCCCCGCCGCGCCGCTGGTTTCGTCCGAGGCCAGCGGCCGTGCTCGTTCCACCGGGCGCTCGTGGCCATGCCCCTGCGCCCGAAACCCAGTGCCTGTTAAGCCCCCTGCCTATGACAAAGGGGCCCCACGCCCCTGAGAACGAAAATTTTAAAAGAGGATTTATTAAAAATAATATATAAAATAAATAAAATAAATAAATAGATAATAATAATTTAATTAATTAATTAATTAAGGAATTAATTAAGTTAACTAATCATAATTACATTAACCTAACTAACTAATTAGTTTAATTAAACAGTAGTTAGATTAGTTAAACACTAATTAGCCTAAACAGTCTATGACCAGTGGGTCCCACACGTTAGATTGACCAGTCAACACCCCTGTTGACTGCTGACATCATGCTGACGTCAGCAAACACTATTCTGGATAATGTTAATCTAAATAATTAATTAAAATCAGAAAATGATTTAAATCTTTAGAAAATCATATCTTTTAATCCGTAACTCGGATGAAAATATTTTCAACATGAAAGTTGCTCAGAACGACGAGACGAATCCGGATACGCGGTCCGTTCGTCCGCCACACACCCCTAACCTATCGAACCCGCAACTTTCCCCCTCCGGCTCCTCTGCCCGAAAACACGAAACACCGGGAATACTTTCCCGGGGGTTTTCCCCCCTTCACCGGTATCACCTAATACCGCGTTAGGGCACACCGAACACCGCGTATTGCCTTGATATATTTTGTGGTGCTTTGTTTGCTCTGTATTCATTATTTCTTCCCCCTCTTCTCTCCGGTAGACTAAGAGACCGACGCTGCTGCTGACCAGTTCGACTACGGAGTTGACGACCCCTCTCTCTTGCCAGAGCAACCAGGCAAGCCCCCCCTTTGATCACCAGATATCGCCTACTCTTCTCTATACTGCTTGCATTAGAGTAGTGTAGCATGTTACTGCTTTCGGTTAATCCTATTCTGATGCATAGCCTGTCATTGCTGCTACAGTCATTGATACCTTACCCGCAATCCTAAATACTTAGTATAGGATGCTAGTTTACCATCAGTGGCCCTACACTCTTGTCCGTTTGCCATGCTATACTACTGGGCTGTGATCACTTCGGGAGGTGATCACGGGCATATACTATATACTTTACACTGTTACATTACTGGTGATACTGTTTGGAGATGGGGGCTGAAGGGGCAGGTGGTTCCATCCCGGTAGAGGTGGGCCTGGGTTCCCGATAGCCCTCGACTGTTACTTTGTGGCGGAGCGGCAGGGCAGGTTGAGACCACCTAGGAGACAGGTGGGCCTGGCCCTGTTCGGCGTTCGCGGATACTTAACACGCTTAACGAGATCTTGGTATTTGATCTGAGTCTGGCTACGAGCCTATACGCACTAACCATCTACGTGGGAGTAGTTATGGGTATCCCGACGTCGTGGTATCAGCCGAAGCACTTCAGACGTCAGCGACGGAGCGGCGCGCGCCGAATTGGACTGGAATGCCACTAGGCTAGGTCTGCTTTCGGCCGCGTACGCAACGTGCAGGTGTGCTATGGGCGATGGGCCCAGACCCCTGTGCGCTTAGGTTTAGACCGGCGTGCTGGCCTCTCTGTTGAGCCTAGGTGGGGCTGTGACGTGTTGATCTTCCGAGGCCGGGCATGACCCAGGAAAGTGTGTCCGGCCAAATGGGATCGAGCGTGTTGGGCTATGTGGTGCACCCCTGCAGGGAAGTTAATCTATTCGAATAGCCGTGATCTTCGGTAACAGGACGACTTGGAGTTGTACCTTGACCTTATGACAACTAGAACCGGATACTTAATAAAACAAACCCTTCCAAGTTCCACAGACAACCCGGTGATCGCTTTTCCGCAGGGCGACGAGGAGAGGATCGCCGGGTAGGATTATGCTATGCGATGCGACTGGAGATGCGCTTGGAGATGCTACCTGGATATGCTACTTGGAGATGCTACTTGGAGGACTTCAATCTACTCTCTTCTACATGCTGCAAGACGGAGGCTGCCAGAAGCGTAGTCTTTGATAGGACTAGCTATCCCCCTCTTATTCTGGCATTCTGCAGTTCAGTCCACTGATATGGCCTCCCTACACATATACCCATGCATATGTAGTGTAGTTCCTTGCTTGCGAGTACTTTGGATGAGTACTCACGGTTGCTTTCTCCCCCCTTTTTCCCCTTTCCTTTCTTTCTGGTTGTCGCAACCAGATGCTGGAGTCCAGGAGCCAGACGCCACCGTCGACGACGACCCCTACTACACCGGAGGTGCCTACTACTACGTGCAGCCCGCTGACGACGACCAGGAGTAGTTAGGAGGATCCCAGGCAGGAGGCCTGCGCCTCTTTCGATCTGTATCCCAGTTTGTGCTAGCCTTCTTAAGGCAAACTTGTTTAACTTATGTCTGTACTCAGATATTGTTGCTTCCGCTGACTCGTCTATGATCGAGCACTTGTATTCGAGCCCTCGAGGCCCCTGGCTTGTATTATGATGCTTGTATGACTTATTTTATTTGTAGAGTTGTGTTGTGATATCTTCCCGTGAGTCCCTGATCTTGATCGTACACATTTGCGTGCATGATTAGTGTACGATTGAATCGGGGGCGTCACAGTCAGTATCTACCTCCTCCCTAGGTAAGTTGCTCACTAATGATGCAGAATATGGAGATGATGCAGAACCTGGAGAACACCTTGTCATCCACTCCATCAGTATCTACCTCCTCCATAGGTAAAGAACTTGATTTTACTCTGAATCAAAGAGCAGCCCCCTGAAGATAGAAAACTGTATGGAGTTAATTGTCATATTGGGAATTACCTCAGCTTTGCTCTGTTGCTAGTCAATTAAATTGACTCTAGTGTGCTGCGGTAAATGTGGTGCTATCTGCTATGGCAAAGGAAAAAGAAACAAAGAAGAAAGAAGAATCCCAGTGAACAAGGGATGTAAGTTTTCTGCTGAGTATAGGAAAATCTATGGAAATTCATTGGCATCATCAAAACAAACAAAACTAATTTGTATCTCATTGGCTACTCTCCAGATCTGAGCCTCTCCTTTTTGCATTCACAACAAAAAGATAAGAGATGGAGCTAGCATACCTGTAGATGCACTGGTGAGGGTGAGGTCGCCCGCAAGTACACCCAACTCTGGCTGAGGATACCAGCTCCTCCGCGCTGCTGATATATGGGAAACCACCATGAGCACGAGCACGCACGTGGCCTCACAGAGCACCGACATGGCGTTCACGGAGCAGATCCTCTATGCCAGGAAGGCATTGGCAGCGAGCTTGGAGAGCTCATCAGACCACAGGTTGGTGGTGACGATGTTCTCCTCGGACACCCAGTAGGCGTACACCTCCTTGATGGCCTGGACAGCCTTCCTGCCCTCGGGGGTCTCCCGGCCACCGATGAGCACTCTGTCGGGCTTGAACAGGTCGTCGGTCGCCGTGCCCTCGGCAAGGAAACTCTGGGTTGGTCAGGATCTGGTAGTTGATGCCCTTGTTGTTGTGGGTCAGGATCTTCTCAATGGCCTCTGCGGTCTTCACAGGGACAGTGGACTCATCAACATCGATCTTGTCGGAGTTGGACACATCGGCAATCATCCGGGCTGCGCTCTCCCAGTAGGTGAGGTCGGCAGCCTTGCCGGCTCCCAAACTGCGGGTCTTGGTGGGGGTGTTCACCGAGACAAAGATGATGTCGGCCTCGGCAATGTGCTTCTCGACGTCGGTGCTGAAGAAGAGGTTCTTGCCCCTGCACGCCTTGACAACATCATCGAGGCCGGGCTCGTAGATCGGGAGGGTGTCGTTGTTCCAGGCGTGAATGCGGGGCTTGGAGATGTCGACAACCACCACCTCAATTGTTGGGCACTTGATGGCAATGACAACCATTGTTGGGCCGCGGACGTAGCCAACTCATATGCAGCAGATCTTCACCGTCTTGGCTGCCTACAACATGTGATCACAACAAAGTAATTGTGTTAAGAGGATTGAAAAATAGGGCATCCACTGCTCTTACTATACATCTCAGACTCAGAGTAAACAGAAGCAACCGAGATTCAGATCTTAAAAAGACAGTATGTGTTAGAGATGCATAGTTGAAGCCACATAAATGTTCTAAGAAATATTCTACCCAAATAATTGAGCAAAAAAGCATGAACAATACTCAGTAATCAGATGCTGGCAACATCACGGCATGATCAAATCTGAGGGTAAAAAACGGTGTGCCTACTTCTGCAGACTGCATACAAAGGAGCATGACAAACTGAACGGAGATCACACCAATCGTCCAAATCCAGCAGGTATGCCATCAAATATCCTCGTTTGATATGCCAACAAAGATCACACGGGGATGTTGTCAAAACCAACACATCAACACACATCGCTTTCAGTAGGCAAAAATTGAGCAAGGGAGTGGGAAGGAACCCAACCTTGATGGCTAACGACATGGAGGACCCAAGAACCAACCGAGAAGGAAAGAGAGAATGAGTAACATATCATCTTATAGACATTTCATCAAACACGCCAGGAGCATCGTACCGAAGAACATCTCATCTTCTTATGACAACAATGAGAAGCGGTAGAATGCAAGGAAGCAGTAGCAAACCGAAAATGAGAGCAGCCCCGTCAATCCTGCAAGAGGAAAGGAAAGCAGAAGAAAGGAAAAGTGAGGAATCAAATCGCCCAAGGTAATAAGAACGAGAAAGCGGGGCCAGTTTCATGAAAGAGAACGCAACGCCGCCGTTGCTGCTCCCATCCACCCAAATTAATGATTGACGAACCCACAACAACAATTATAGAAAATCAATTATATTATTATAACCAGGTCCATCGAGGAAACATATCTAAACATACAGGGGACAAACATATCAACATGGCTAAATATTCTCCTAAAAAGCATGAATAAAAAAAGCAAGAAGACGATCCATCGAGCACAACATATCTAAACATAACATCCATCTATTGTATCAAGCAAACTGCCACCAAAAACATGTAGGAAGGAGTTATCTTCGGATTCTCAACCTCTCCAGCCAGCATACTGATTCAATCCCAATAGTTGAGGTTCCAAAACAGAGTGTTTAGATACTGGCCCCAATTCACATTGTCCAGGTCCATTTCAAGTCATCTTGAAGGTTCAATATGTGGAATTCCTATCAATCAAGATAAGACTCTGATGTAATAGACTGCCGTAAAACTAATGATTTGCAGTATATGATAAACAACCTTTTGTACTATATAGTGTACATTAAAAAAAATCCTATCTTGATAACCATGATAGCAGAAGGATCTAAGTATCCCTGCAAACAATTATTCTGCTATTTTTTTTCTTCTTGTTGGCATAATCAGGCACTACAACAACTATCCAGATTAAAAAATTTCCAAATCCCAGACTCATTTTTATGTGGTATTGCTAGTTCTTGCACATATTGTAAAAGACACTGATGGGGTTATGTACCTAGGGTAGGGTCATGGACCTGTTCCAAGTAACTTACCCTAGGACATCCCTAGAAGAGGTCGCCTTCCAGTCGACCAACGAGGATTCACTCGACTGGCCTGAAGGACTCGACCACGAAGACTCACTCGACCACCAGGAGGTCAAGAGGCACTCTGCACCGCAACGGCCTGTAATTAAGTAGACTTTATGATAGTAAAGGCACTTTATGTGGGGCGTTACCAGTAACGCCCCACACTTAACTCACCTTAAACCCTCTCCTACGTGGGCTGGCTGGGGTCCTGGCGCACTCTATATAAGCCACCCCCCTCCACAGGCAGAAGGGTTCGGCACCTTGTAATCCATACATTCATAATCCACTCGACCGCCTCCGGGCTCCGAGACGTAGGGCTGTTGCTTCTTCCGAGAAGGGCCTGAACTCGTACATCCTTTGTGCTTACAACCTCTCCATAGCTAGGACCTTGCCTCTCCATACCTACCCTCCACTCTACTGTCAGGCTTAGAACCACGACAGTTGGCGCCCACCGTGGGGCCGGTGTTTTAGCGATTTTGTGGAGAAGTTGCGATTCTTCCGAGTATTTTCATCATGGTGTCTGCTGGAGTTTTGATCGAGGGTCAAGAGATCCGTCTCGGCACTCTCACCTTCATCGCCGACGACTCCGCATGGCTCCAGGAGGCTCCACTCGACGTAGATGCGCTCCCCGTCCGCGGTGCGACGCATTTCCGCGCATGTGTCCGCGGCGTTCTGCTGCGGCAACCATCGACCCAGTATCGGTCGGCTCCTCCGTCTTCCACCCTCCCGGTCTCCCGCCAGCGCAAGCGCTCAGGCCGGTCGAGGCTTCAGCGATGGGTGAGTCACGCGGTGGCTCGCCAGTCGACCACTACACAGGTTGCGGCAATCGAGCCCAACGAATCTCTCTACGGCTTGTTCGATCAGTCGACTGGCTCCGAAGAGACTGCATCCGAGTGCGGAAGCAGTGATCCAGCGGCGGAAATCTTGATGGTCGACGGGCCCCACAGCCCTCCTGGCTTCGCCCGCGATGGTGGAGCAGGCGACGGCGGCGACCCTGCTCGAGGCTATGAAGAGTACCAGCCCGAGCCACTCGACTCTCTGCAAAGAGAAGAGCTTCGCCGCAGGAACGAGGATCCCCTGCGTATTCCCATCGCAGGAGAAACCCCCGAGGCTCGTGCCTTGGAGGAGGCGCGTCTGGCCAATTTGGCCGAGCGCACTCGACTGGAGAACCTTCAGCGAGCACTCGACGAGCGCGCGCGGCAACGAGTTCCCGACACCAGTCGACGTCAACTCTTCCCGCCGACTCAGGTATATCGAACCCCAATTCAGAATTTAGCAGCTGCGACCCGTATAGCAGAGTCCATTCAGCCTTCGCAGTCAGAAGCTGGCAGAGGTTTGCTGCAGATCAGGGATCTGCTCCGGGCAGCAGGAGATCAGAATTCAGCCGTGTCTCAGTCGCGCAACAGAATTCACAGTCGATCTGTCACTGTGAATACGGTTCAGTCGGCTCACAGCCCCAGATCGCCTCCGCGGCGCGAAGGGCGTGAGCATCGGCGAGATCAATATGGCGACAGACTCGACCGAGATGATAGGCGTCGAGTGCCTTATTCCCCTCCGAGGGGTGGGTCTTACGCTCCTCGGCAGCCAGATGATAGGCGTCAGTACAGTACAGGGCGTAGGGTTCCAGCTGACCCCAGAGAGCCAGGCTTCGACGCGCGATCCATTATCGTGCAAGGATTGGTCGACCGGAACAGAGCCCATCGAGGTGCACTCGACAGAGATGTGCCCACGAGCAGTCGAGTACATGTTTCTGGTCCTGAATGTTTCAGCAGAGCTATCAGAGCCGCTGTTATCCCCCCCAATTTCAGGTTGGCAACAGGAGTCAGCAAGTTCACTGGTGAGTCTAAGCCTGAAACTTGGCTTGAAGACTACCGAGTGGCAGTTCAGATCGGTGGTGGGAACGACGAGGTGGCCATGAAGCATTTGCCCCTCATGTTGGAAGGTTCTGCCAGGGCATGGTTGACTCAATTACCTCCTAGCAGCATTTACACTTGGGAAGATCTGTCCCGAGTGTTCGTCAGAACGTTTGAAGGGACTTGCAAGCGACCAGCGGGATTGACAGAGTTGCAAGTCTGTGTGCAGAAAACCAGTGAGACTCTAAGAGAGTATATTCAGAGGTGGATCACTTTGCACCACACTGTAGAAAATGTCTCTGACCATCAGGCAGTATGCGCCTTCAAAGATGGCGTCAAGAACAGAGAACTGAGTTTGAAATTTGGTCGAACCGGTGACATGACCTTGAGTCGGATGATGGAGATTGCTACCAAGTACGCCAACGGCGAAGAAGAAGACCGACTCCGAAGCGGCAAGCACAAGCCGAGTCAGTCGGAAAAGGGAAACACCAGTCGGAAACAGAAGCGGAAGGCTGAACCGGCAGCTCCTGGAGAGGCTCTGGCCGTGACTCAAGGAAAGTCTAAGGGGAAACCAAAAGGATCCTGGAACCCCAAGAAGGTGAAGGATAAAGAAGGGAACGACGTGATGGATATGCCGTGCCACATCCACACGAAGAAAGATGAAGAGGGGAATATCATTTACCCAAAGCACACCACTCGCCAATGTCGACTCCTGATCCAGCAGTTTCAGGGAAAACAGTCTAAGGACAAGGAGAAGGAGTCGGACAAGGCCGAAGACAAAGAGGACAGTGAGGGAGGATATCCGCATATCAACTCCACTCTGATGATCTTCGCAGATGTGGAAAGCAGAAGTCGACTGAAAGTGATTAACCGAGAGGTTAGCATGGTTGCCCCAGCAAAGGCAAATTATCTGAAGTGGTCTCAAACACCCATCACATTCGACCAATCCGATCACCCGACTCATATTGCCACCCCTGGGAGGCAAGCTTTGGTGGTCGATCCAGTTGTCGAAGGCACTCGACTGACAAAGGTGCTGATGGACGGTGGAAGTGGGCTGAATCTGTTATATGCAGACACGTTGAAAGGTATGGGCATTCCGATGTCCCGACTGAGCACTAGTAACATGAGCTTCCATGGAGTTATACCAGGGAAGAAGGCCGAGTCACTCGGCCAGATAGCTTTGGACGTAGTGTTTGGCGATTCAAAGCATTTTCGCAAAGAAAAGTTGACGTTTGAGGTCGTGGATTTTCAAAGTGCATATCATGCCATTTTGGGGAGACCAGCCTATGCACGGTTCATGGCTCGACCATGTTACGTGTACCTCAAATTGAAGATGCCCGGTCCCAAAGGTGTGATCACTGTCACCGGTGATAGGAAAAAGGCAGAGGAGTGCTTTCAGAAGGGCTCCAAAATTGCCGATTCCCAAGTGACAGCGGTCGAGTTCGAAGAATACAAGCAAAACGCAGATCCGAGTGACTTGCTGCGATCCAAGAAGCCTGCCACAGAATCTGCATTCCAGTCGTCCGGTGAGACGAAGCCTGTTCACATTCACCCGACCGACCCCGAAGCAGCTCCGACCCGCATCTCCACAACACTCGACCCAAAATAGGAAGAAGCGCTCATCCAGTTCCTCCGTGAGAACTGGGACATTTTTGCATGGAAGCCCGCTGACATGCCAGGTGTTCCCAGGGGACTGGCTGAGCATCGCCTAAGAGTCGACTCGTCTGCAAAGCCAGTCAAAGAACATCTTCGGCGGTCCGCCGTCCAGAAGAGAAAGGCCATCGGTGAAGAAGTGGCTCGACTGTTGGCGGCAGGATTTATCCGAGAGATATTCCACTCCGAGTGGCTCGCTAATGTCGTCATGGTTCCTAAGAAGGACAAGTCGCTCCGAATGTGCATTGATTTCAAGCACATCAACCGGGCCTGCCCGAAAGATCACTTTCCTCTCCCTCGCATAGATCAAATTGTTGACTCGACCGTGGGATGCGAGAGGTTGTCTTTTTTAGATGCTTACTCCGGGTACCACCAGATCCGTCTGTATGGGCCCGATGAAGTAAAAACAGCTTTCATCACTCCATTCGGGTGCTTCTGCTATATCACCATGCCATTCGGCCTCAAGAATGCCGGAGCCACATTTATGCGAATGATCCAGAAGTGTCTACTCACTCAAATCAGTCGGAATGTGGAAGCTTATATGGATGATATTGTTGTCAAGTCAAGAAAAGGTTCCGACCTGCTCGCTGACCTCGCCGAAACATTTGCCAACCTCAGAAGGTATGATATCAAGCTCAATCCATCAAAGTGCACATTTGGAGTTCCTGGTGGCAAGTTACTCGGTTTTCTCGTTTCCGAACGGGGAATCGATGCCAACCCAGAAAAGATTGGCACTATTCTCCGAATGAAACGCCCTGTGCGAGTGCACGATGTCCAGAAGCTTACTGGATGCTTGGCCGCATTAAGTCGATTCATCTCACGACTCGGCGAAAAGGCATTGCCTCTTTACCGACTGATGAAGAAGGCTGACAAGTTCGAGTGGACTCCAGAAGCTGATGCAGCGTTTGCCGAGCTAAAAGCTCTGCTCTCCACCCAGCCGGTGCTTGCTGCTCCAATCAGCAAAGAGCCTCTGTTGCTCTACATCGCAGCCACAGGACAAGTCGTCAGTACTGTGCTAACGGTCGAGCGGGAAGAAGAAGGAAAAGCTCTCAAAGTTCAGCGCCCAGTGTATTATTTGTCTGAAGTCTTGACTCCATCCAAGCAGAGATATCCTCATTATCAGAAGCTTGTGTATGGAATATACATGACCACAAAGAAGGTTGCTCATTATTTCTCTGACCATTCAATCACAGTCGTCAGCGACGCTCCACTATCAGAGATTTTGCACAACAGAGATGCAACTGGTCGAGTGGCCAAATGGGCGATTGAACTTCTTCCCCTTGATATCAAGTTTGAGGCAAAGAAAGCCATTAAGTCCCAGGCAATAGCAGATTTCCTCGCCGAGTGGATCGAACAGCAGCAGCCGACTGAAGTTCACTCGGAGCATTGGACCATGTTTTTCGATGGTTCTAATATGTTGAATGGTTCCGGTGCTGGGGTTGTCCTGGTTTCCCCCAGAGGAGATAAACTCAGATATGTGCTCCAGATTCACTTTGATTCCTCCAACAATGAGGCAGAATATGAGGCCCTCCTATATGGGTTGCGCATGGCCATTTCACTCGGCGTCCGTCGCCTAATGGTCTATGGCGACTCGGATTTAGTGGTCAATCAGGTGATGAAAGAGTGGGACGTGAGAAGCCCAGCCATGACTGGATACTGCAGTGCAGTGAGGAAGCTGGAGAAAAAGTTCGAGGGGTTGGAGCTCCATCATATACCCCGACTGAAAAATCAAGCAGCTGATGATCTAGCAAAGATAGGTTCCAAGAGAGAAGCCATTCCGAGTGGTGTGTTCTTGGAACATATACATACTCCGTCAGTCAAAGAAGATCCTTTCACCGAGGAAACTCCGCAGCCCAAGAGTGCCACGGATCCGACTGAAGTTGAAGTCCCAGCGGTGGTCGACTTGATCATGGAGGTTTTGGTAGTCATTCCCGACTGGACGATTCCGTATGTCGCATATATCTTGAGGAAAGAGCTTCCGGAGGATGAGGAAGAGGCTCGACAGATCGTCCGTCGATCTAAGGCCTTTACCGTCATCAAAGGACAATTATACAGAGAGAGCACGACTGGAGTCGGTCAGAAGTGCATAACACCAGAAGAAGGTCGACTCATCCTCAATGATATTCACTCGGGGACCTGTGGTCATCATGCGTCCTCCCGGACCATCGTGGCCAAAGCATACCGAGCCGGATTTTACTGGCCCAAGGCGAATGAGATGGCAAAGGAGATAGTGGATAAGTGCGAGGGATGTCAGTTCTACTCGAATATGTCACACAAACCTGCGTCAGCTTTGAAGACCATCCCACTCGTCTGGCCTTTTGCAGTTTGGGGGCTGGACATGGTCGGCCCTTTGAGAACAGGACGAAGTGGCTTCACGCATGTACTGGTGGCAGTCGACAAGTTCACCAAGTGGATTGAGGCTAAACCAATCAAGAGCCTCGACACCGGTACTGCTGTTAGCTTCATCAGGGAACTAATATTCAGATATGGAGTCCCGCACAGCATCATTACGGATAATGGGTCGAACTTTGACTCAGAGGAATTCAGAACCTTCTGCAACTCCCAGGGCACACGGGTCGACTACGCATCAGTCGCCCATCCGCAGTCGAATGGACAAGCAGAGCGAGCTAATGGACTGATTCTCAAGGGACTGAAGCCGCGACTGATGCGTGATCTCAAACACGCGGCTGGAGCTTGGGTCGACGAACTTCCATCTGTACTCTGGGGACTGCGGACCACGCCCAATCGGTCGACCGGAAGAACTCCATTCTTCTTGGTCTATGGAGCCGAAGCAGTCTTGCCGAGTGATCTTCTCCACAATGCTCCTCGAGTCGAAATCTACAACGAAGCAGAAGCTGAACAAGCGCGACAGGACGCAGTCGACCTTTTAGAGGAAGAAAGGGAGATGGCTCTGATCAGGTCGACCATCTACCAACAAGATCTGCGCCGTTTCCACGCCCGAAATGTGAGAGGTCGAGCCTTCCAGGAAGGGGATTTGGTTCTCCGAGTGGATCAGCACAAACCACACAAGCTTGCTCCTTCTTGGGAAGGCCCCTTCATCGTCACCAAGGTTCTCCACAACGGGGCGTACCGTCTTTACAACGTCGAGCATAATATCGACGAGCCCCGAGCTTGGAACGCGGAGCTACTCCGCCCATTTTACACTTAAGTTTTATCACTCGGATGAGTTGCAATAAAGTACTTCTGTAGTTCATGGGTTTAGAAATAATTGTGTCATCACTTTTTATTTTTGTCCACATAAAAACTCCCCCTCAGTGGGTGGCTTAGCCGCGAATCCGTTTCGCCTAAGTTTGTAAAAACCCTATCGAGTGGTGAGCCAGACTCACACTCGGAGGCTTAGCTGCGAATCCGTTTCGCCTAAGTTTACCAAAATCCTACCGAGTGGTAAGCCAGCCTTCCACTCGGGGGCTTAGCTGCAGTCCAAGGACTCGCCTAAGTT
>NC_057797.1:639327601-639333280 GCF_018294505.1 Triticum aestivum | reverse complement strand
AAAAAAAAAACAGTGTGCGAGATGCATTCTCTAAGACTGTGATCAACTGCAAGCAGTCGACCACAGTCTCGGGGACTACACCCAGTGGGTGCACTCAGCGTGCCCCCACCGGTTTGCGAAATCCAGTCGACCAGTCGACTGACAGAAAGATTGACATCATAAAGCCTAAGACCGACTGCCAGCAGTCGACCTTAGCCTTGGGGACTACACCCAGCGGGTGCACTCAGCGTGCCCCCGCTAACACGGAGTTTATTCGACACACCCAGTGGGTGACTAATACAAATTCCGGAAAAGAAAAGTTTTTGGTAGCATATCCAACAGAACAAACAGCGGTCGACTGACCTGGACATTGCTTTGGAGGGCAGAACTGGCGTCATAGGCTGCCTGGCTCGCGTCCCGGATGGTCTTCAGCTGCTCCATCATGAGTCCCGCCTGGCGTATCGCCTCCTTCGCTGCGCCAGCTTGGTCCTCTGGGACGTGGTGCGTCATGAAGAGGGAAGGCTGCTGAACACTCGTCAGTGGATTCGCGAAGGACACCGTGTGTCGAGTGGTGTTCTCTTCCTCCACAGTCAGAATTTCAGGCGCCGGCACATCCTGAGGCACCTTACTGGCGGACGCTTTCCGACTCCTCCTGTGCTTCAGCGGCTCTTCATCCTCATCGTCATCAGGAAGATCGATAACAGTGTTGGGTGGAGCTGCGGAGAAGGATCAGGATCAGAGATCGCGAGTCAGTCGACTAAGAATGGTATTAAGAACACAGTACCTGGATTCGAAGTTGCTGCATCCTCCATCTCGTGGTCATCGGCCCGGGCCGAGGTCTCAGAAGTAGCAGCACTGCAACTCCAAAGGATCAGTCGACTAACCTCAGTGTCGACCAGAGATTAAATTCGCACAAAATAAGAAAATATGAGCAACACAATTACCCTGATATGGTGGGGATGGACACCTTCATCTTCGGCAGGAGCTTGGTCGGCTTCGATGAGGCCGCCCTGGGCTGCTTCGGCGCCTTTTCAGTCGGCGCCGGAGAGGTGGTCCGAGGGCGCTTGGTCGACTGAGTGGCGGTCGCAACCCCCTTACCACGTTCGGTCGAAGGGTCGTGGACAAGCTTCGACCGCCTTTCTGAGCGCGGTGGAACGACCTCCTCCTCCTCTTCTTCCTCGTCCTCGATGTCATCTTCATCACCTTCATCATCATCGTCGTCGTCATCATCCCCTGCAGCTTCCGAGTCCCATTCCTCCTCTTCCTGGCTCTCGCCCCCGCTCGCCTCGCCCCCGCTCGCCTCGCCTTCCTCAGTCGAGGCTTGTGCCCCATTGGGCATCGAGTACAGCTCGGTGAGGGCCTAGCAGATGCCCAAACAAGGATCAGTCGACCAGTCGGCAGGGTTAACAGAAATGAATACGACAAGGACTCAGTGGAGGGCAGAGCAAGTGTACCTTGTTTGGGTCGCTGTTGTGGTCGAGTGGAGGAATCCTTCTGGCTCCGCGCGGGTTGTCCCTGTTTCCGGTAACGGCTACCATCCATCTTTCCAGAGCGACATCGTCGACTTCTTCTGGATGGACTCTAGTCTCGTCTTCGGGCCCACAGTACAACCACATGTAGTGGCTCCGGAATTGAAGGGGTTGGATGCGACGCCTGAGGAAGACCTCCAGAAGATCCATACCCGTCACCCCCTCCCGAACCAACTGCACCACGCGCTCCATCAACATCTTCACGTCGGCTTTCTCCTCCGGAATCAGCTTCAGAGGGGAGGGCTTGTTCACTCGGTCCATGGTAAACGGAGGGAGTCCACTCGACTGCCCTGGCGTCGACTGGACCTGGCAGTAGAACCAAGTCGACTGCCAGCCTCTGACGGACTCGGGAAAGCTCATGGGCGGGAAGGTGCTATTATTCCTCACCTGAATCCCCAGGCCCCCACACATTTGGACGACTCGGGTCTTCTCATCACCTGGGCTCGCCTTCTTCACGGTCTGAGAGCGACACGTGAAGATACGTTTGAACAAACCCCAGTGCGGTCGACAGCCCAAGAAACCCTCACACATGGACACGAATCCAGCAAGATAGGCAATGGAGTTTGGGGTAAAGTGGTGGAGCTGCGCTCCAAAGAAATTCAAGAAGCCTCGGAAGAAAATGCTTGGGGGCAAGGAAAACCCACGATCAACATGAGTGGCCAAAAGCACACACTCACCCTCTTCTGGCTGTGGCTGCCACTCCTTCCCCGGCAACCTCGCAGCTCCGTGAGGGATCAAGCCCTCGTCGGCCATGTCGAGGAGGTCCTTCTCCGTGATGGTCGACTGGATCCAGTCTCCTTGGACCCAGCCTTTCGGCAGGCGGGATCTGGACGAGGACCCTCTGCGGCTGGTGGATCTCCCCTTCGCCTTCTCCGATGCCGACGCCTTCTTGGCACGCTCCAGCGCCGCCGTCTTCTCCTTGGCCATGGTCACCGGTGAGACGCACGAAGGGAAGTGGTGCGGGGGCGAGAGCGAGCACGCTGAGCAGGGAGGAAGGAAGCAGAGGGAGAGAGGGAGAATGCTGAGGCGCAGCACAGAAATCCTCGCCGGGCACATTTATAAGGTCCCTTCCGAGTGGCTGACATGTGGGCCCGGTCGATCTAATCATATCTGGGAGCAGTTATGAGGACTGGATACGTGGCGAAAAAGGCGGCGCGGAGATCGAGGCGTCTATGCCCCGTCCCATCCGAACGCCGCGGTCTGCCCCGTTTCGCGCGCGCCCCCAAATTTCGCACCCCGCGGAATCCGCGAGCAACAAATCAGTCTGTCAGACGCGGTGTTTCCGGCGATCCGTCGCTCGGAGATCGTCGAAGCTCGAAAGATCACTCGACGCAAAAATAGAATGGATCGAGTCGACCGAAGACAAATTGCTCCCTGTCAACGAAGAGATTCTTTGATCCAGAACAGCGCACAACTAGAGCGCAAAGGTTAATCGGAAACGACATCAACTCCTTCTTCACTCGAAGCCTCAATCCATTCGGGGGCTAATGATGGAGTTATGTACCTAGGGTAGGGTCATGGACCTGTTCCAAGTAACTTACCCTAGGACATCCCTAGAAGAGGTCGCCTTCCAGTCGACCAACGAGGATTCACTCGACTGGCCTAAAGGACTCGACCACGAAGACTCACTCGACCACCAGGAGGTCAAGAGGCACTCTGCACCGCAACGGCCTGTAATTAAGTAGACTTTATGATAGTAAAGGCACTTTATGTGGGGCGTTACCAGTAACGCCCCACACTTAACTCACCTTAAACCCTCTCCTACGTGGGCTGGCTGGGGTCCTGGCGCACTCTATATAAGCCACCCCCCTCCACAGGCAGAAGGGTTCGGCACCTTGTAATCCATACATTCATAATCCACTCGACCGCCTCCGGGCTCCGAGACGTAGGGCTGTTGCTTCTTCCGAGAAGGGCCTGAACTCGTACATCCTTTGTGCTTACAACCTCTCCATAGCTAGGACCTTGCCTCTCCATACCTACCCTCCACTCTACTGTCAGGCTTAGAACCACGACAGACACCACCAGCATGGATTTTAAGAAATAGACTGGAAGAGCTCACGAAACACAATGTTCCTGGTCTGAGAATCAGTAGTACCATCTTCATTTTCAATCAGGATTTTCAAAGCCGTTTTTGAGGTCACACACGACACTGCTACATAAAGCTGGCCATGCTGAACACAGGTGCATTAAAGTATAGACCAACACTGCATAACACAATGTTCAGTACGTTCAGACAACAACTTCTGTCCAAAGCAAGTGGCGAGTGTAACCAAATAATCAGTTTCAGTAGGCTTAACCTCTCCCCATATGTCGTTGGGAAGTGGAAAAGAAAAAGGTCGTTGTGGTGTGATCGTATCGGATAGGAATATTCAGCTATGGGAAGGAAGGAGGAGATTCACCCGGCTGAGTCTACCATTTCTTCCTCTTTATTAAAAAAAACAAAATCAAATCTCCCATTGATTTGGGAGAGTCTCTTGATAATATAGCTTGCCTCAAAATCAAAGAAATTATATCAATTAGAGATCATTGCCTCTTTCTCCTTGCCCCTTCCGCTTACTCCGGCATCGACTCGTCATTTGAACTTTTTATGGGTTCTCTCCTTTCATCCTCCCCCAGTGACCCTATGTCCATGGCTAATCTATACCTCCAAGGCCGACTCGCTACCCGCCACCTCGTGCAGGACTGTAAACTGAATTGTAGACTGTAGTGCTTCTCTGAAATATTTTTTAATCAGTTTTCACCTCGTTCAGTGAAAATTAATATAGGTACTTCTCTCAAATATTGGTTCAGTGCTAAACTGAATTGCATACTGTAGTGCAACTATTTATAATTTATTTGATACAACTTTCTGTACATGCCTATTCTTTGTCCTACAATATTTTGACTCCTACCTATTTTCTTATTTTGGCAGGCGTACAACAAGACATTTGCAAACAGAGCATCAGCAAATTAGCTTTATGTTTTAGTAAAGGTGCCCACTGTCGTTTCCCAATTCAGAGATGCGTTTCAGCATTTGTTCAAAACTAACACTCATATGTAACTAAGAAACGATGTACAAAGGCTTTTCTCAATGTACAAGTGGTTTTGTAAGCAATTTGTTACAGTCAAATGGCCAGAAAGGACTGCACGTGTGTTACTGCTGCGACAACACATCGACTTTGTGAAAAATGGTCAACTGCATCTCTAAACTGATATTATTGTTCAGTTTTAGCTTCTAAATACACTCCTAAATTAAACCAAGAGGCGAGCATGTCATCTGTATACAAAGCAACACCACAGAAGCCTAATCTGTCAAGAGCAAGAGTCAAATATATTTGTCAGATATATAGTTCATATTGTGCAGTTAGCAAACAAAAATAAATGTTTCTGAAGGTATGTATATCAGCTATCCGTTCATTTCTCCACTTTTCCCTGTTTCTAGTTTGAAACATGGCACAACACAATGATGAATCTCATGTTTCAGTTTACACTGAGATCTGAACCCAGTGTGTATGCATGAATGTTTTGTAGGACAGTAGTGCACACAACATAAAAAGGGACGCGGAAAGAGAAGGGTCGGGGCTAGTGGCGGCTCACCTCAGTTCGATGGTGTGCTGATCTCTTGCGCTGCGCTAGAGGGGGCGAGGCTGCGCTGGCACCACGGTCCTCTCCATGGCCGAATCTCGTTGAGGAGCAGCTCCACCGACACCGCCGGGGACGCAGCCGACCTCTTCCTTCCCGGCAGCCCCACTGCACCACGACGGCCGGCTTCTTCCTGTCCTCGTCGCCCGCTTTCCCTACTCCTTCACCCAACCATCAGCCTCACCTAACCTACGCCTGATCTGGATCTAGGCACATCCCATGGACACCACACAACGAGGGGGAGGAAGGAGAGGTGGAGGGGCTAGCATTGTGGAGAAGTAGTGAAGAGAAGGACGAGCGGCGCTCGATCCGAGAAACGCCACCGTGGCCGCAAGAAACCAAATGGACCGGGAGAGCGGCTAGCAAGAGTCCCACCCTCTGGACCGTGTGCCTCCCCTCGCCGCACCGCTTGCTGCCACCCAACTCTCCCACCGGCCACGGCGAAGTCCCACCGCCGGGCAAGTGCCGGTGCCGGGTCGCCTCTGCACACCAAGCAACGTGACCATGATACCCCATTACATGTGTGCACACATCCAGCCATCAAGCTCAG
>NC_057797.1:639322194-639327179 GCF_018294505.1 Triticum aestivum | reverse complement strand
TGGCAGCGGTGCAAAACTGACGAGGCGGTGCGCTGGCTGGCTCCCCAACCCAAACAAACAAAGTACTCCCTCCGTTCGGAATTACTTGTCTCGGAAATGGATGTATCTAAAACTAAAATACGTCTAGATACATCCATTTCTACGACAAGTAATTCCGAACGGAGGGAGTATATTGTAGCATCTCTGACCTGCTATTTCACCCATCCTTTCTTGAAATATACATATATACTCTCTTACTAATGGTGTTTTTTTTACTTCAACATTTGCTCGGATCAAAAGATGACAACATATGGTGATGTAGTATGGGGCTATGGGCTAGCCTCCGGATGTTCGAGTGTCTCAAACATAAACGACGGGACATAGTTCAAATTCCAAACTGAATCTGTGGTTAGTACAGTTCTAAATATTGCACTAAAATAGGCAAAAAAAATTGGGATATTGCAAGAAACAGGTTAATCTAATGTAAAG
This sequence comes from Triticum aestivum, assembly GCF_018294505.1. Classification (NCBI taxonomy): domain Eukaryota; kingdom Viridiplantae; phylum Streptophyta; class Magnoliopsida; order Poales; family Poaceae; genus Triticum; species Triticum aestivum. The sequence goes on along the minus strand of NC_057797.1, from coordinate 639,326,711 downwards.
AACATCAAAGAGAACTTTGCTGGTTTTACCTTGAACAACATGATTCCAGTATGCAGCACAGATTTTCTGAAGCATTTGCCCCCCGTAAAAATTATAACCTGGAAACGAAATCAATCTAGGCAGATGAGAGAGAGAGAGAGAGAGATCACCTTGTCCTATACTCTTCCTCAAGATCCTCTCCCTCTCTCTCCCATCTTCTCTCCTGCTCCTCCACACGCGTCATGAAGACCACACCATCCATTCTCTCCTTCCTTCTATCTCTCCCTCTCATCTTCTCTCTCCTACAGATCGGATCGAGCGCCGCCATCTCCCTTTGACTGCACATCGTCCTATCTGTGCCAGTCAGGTGAGGAGGCAGGGGAGGTCGAGTGAGGAGACATGGGAGGAGGAGGTGGAGGCAGAGGAGACAAGGCAGCCGAGAGGGAGGGAGGAAGCGGCGCCGGCGGCTGCCTGTAGAAGAGGAATAGGACGAAGAAGAGATGAAGGAAAGAGAGGGGCTGACGAGGTAGATATTTCTGCCTCAATCCACCCACCCGATCCCACGCCCGCCCGCCCGCATCTCACCTGTTTTCTCACCCAAGACTTACTCGAGACACACCGCAGAGTTAGGGCCGCGGGCAAAGGAGGCCCACTCGTCATACACTGAAGCGCGGAAGCATAGCGTGTAAAAAAACCAACGAGCAGATTTTTGATAGCATGGTAGAAACGTACGACGGTGGTAGATCGTGTGAACGAAAATCATCGCCGGACGCAGTTGCCTCGGCTATGCGGGTAGCATAGCAAGCTTTATATGTTAGATGTGTTTTTCGCCCGTATGATAAGAGATGTTGATGTGAAAGAAAAATATGGCCAGTTGGCTGCTCGGCTTGAAATGGTCAGCTGAAAGTCACAGCCATGGCAGCATCTGGCACTAAGAAGATAATTCAGCCAACCAATGTATCCTCCGTACAGGGAATACTCGGAATGAAGATCATGTTGCTGGTTTGTTGTGGAGCAGGATGGCGTGGAGATCAACGTTTGGTCTAGGCACATCAATGTTGCCGTAAGTGGAACGATCCTTATTTTTTCTAGGGAATGCCATCATGGCTACTTTATTTCAGGACGTGCTTGAAATTTTGCTAAGCTATGGGCTACTACCTCCGTCCTGGTTTATTGGTCCTCATTTATAATCTGTGCCAAATTTTGATTATAAATTTAACTAACAAAATGTTCATGCATGTTACAAAAAATTATATCATTGAAAACTACATTCAAATACGAATCCAACAATATAATTTTTGTTGACATGCACTGACATTTCGTCAGTTAAATCTTTGATTAAAATTTAGCACAAATTATAAACGGGACTAATAAACCAAGACATCATTATTTTCTCTAACACAAATTATAAAGGTAGTACATCATTATTTTCTCTAACACGGTGCAAGAAATCCACTCTTCCAATCATCCCAGGGAGCCATAATAAATCAATCTGCATAAATTGCGGAAGCTCCATTCCATATTCTGTTATGTCCAGCACAAGCATTTACCACTTCAATTCAGTCAGACTCAATTTGGATTGAGTTTAAGCCCAATGTATTTGCAAGAAGAAGGCCTTGGTGCATCGCTATTGCTTCAGCTGTCTGAGCATCGTCGACATGTTGAATGGTAGAGCAAGCAGGAGCTAGAAAAACACCACGAGCGTCTCTGACCACCGCACCCGTGGAGCCTTTCATTTCGTCGGGAAGCATCAACATTAAGTTTAATGAATCCTTCCCCTGGTTTTTTTCAACTCCAGTCCTGTTCATAGTCCTGGGCGAAAGAGCTCTCTGAAAGTTCAGACAAATGGCACGAACTGTCGGCGCACTCCTGATTATTGGCGGACATAGTACCAGCATGTAACCATAATTCCTTCTCTGACACCGATGCTGCGTAAATTATTAGGCATAAATTGATGAGAGGATCGGAGAAGCTGTTCTAGAATTACTGATCCCGACCTATCAATGACAGCGGTCAAAATCATCGTATGCATTATAACTCAGCGGGATTTGTAATATGCGTCCAACATCAACTGGGTTAAATATATATCACGCCGGAGATCATCAGGCTGGGTAAACGGAACGATACTGAGTGAGAGATAGTGATACCAGGCCAACAGGCCGCACAAAAAGCCGAAGAAAAACCCCCAAGGGCTGAACAGGAAACACATGGACAGGAGGGATTGCTTGGGCTTGAAACACATGGACAGGAGGGATTGCTTGGGCTTGAAACACATGGATTAAGAGGGGTGTTGCGAGAATCGAACTCGCGACCTCTCGCACCCGAAGCGAGAATCATACCACTAGACCAAACACCCGGATTGATATTATGCCTCATTGCAATGTACTCCTATTAGACTAAATCTGGTTTTTTACTTCACCGATAGCTACAGGCAGTATGATGATTAGTTCAAACAAACACGGTGCATGTGGAGAACCGAAGGAAGTCTCCGAGTGCGTCAACACTATTTCGAGCTCCAAAGACGAGCTATCCTCGCTGGTCGCCCTTATCGTGTCCGCTCTCCCCCTATTTTCGGCAAACCTATCGCGTCCTCCCTCTCAAAGATGACCAAAAGAGTAGCATGCAGTTGCATCACGGCAGCAACCACTCCGTGCCTAACTGCGTGCGTGCTTTCAGGCATCGTGAGCTGCCAAATTCATCAGCTCTATCTCATTGGTGGGTAAACCGAAATCCGTTAGCTAGATATAATTGCACGGCTGCAGTGCATGCGACTGATCGACCCCTTCGATCGTCCGGGTCACTCGTCATGTAGCGAGCGAACCCGTGATAGCAACGTCGGCCGACTGCCCATCACGTCTGTGCAACCTACGTAAGCCGTTGCATAGATTATTATTAGCTTGAGTATGTGTGTCCGCAAGTGTTGTATGGCCTTGGACATGAACCTGGTGGGTGAAGGCCTGGCTCTGACACGGTGCTTATTGGATTTAGACCAAAGTTACATGATACGTATCGGCTTTTAATAAAGCAAGCAAGCAGGAGCCATCCGTGGGAGAGGACAAGCGGCAAGAGACCAAACGGGAAAGAGTAGGCAGGCCGGCGGTCACACGCACCACCACACCACACCACACCACACCACAGCGACTCATCAGAGTGAGCGAGACCGAGCGCGCGCGAGGGAGAATCAGAGAATACAAAAGCAGCCGCAGCCAGGGCGCAGGCCGTACCCATCTTTCCGCCATGATCCATCACGCCTGTGCTGTGCCTGTGCAGCGCAGGTACGTGGTTCAAGGGAGGAGGAGGGGGGGCACGGAAAAGAAACAGAGGGCGCGCCGCTCCAAATATACCTGGCCCGGCCGTGACCCTGCCTGTTGCCACTGACTGACTCGCCGTGTTAGTATGTTAACCTAGGCAGCTACCCTGCCTGTTGCCACTGACTGACTCACCGTGTTATGTTAACCTAGGCAGCTAATCATTGCGGCCTTGGAGTACTAAGTAATAACTAAGCCAAGTGCCGCGCTTTACCGTAACACCTATCATTCCTCCGGCGCCCACATGGACATGGACAGGACCCGTGACAGAGAAGAGAGCGCGCCCCCGGCAGCCCGGCTCCCTTTCTTGTTCCAGCACGCACGCCTTGCGCGCCGCGAGCCTATCGCACTCCTTGCTTTCCCTTCCCGGGTAGCAGTAATATTTTCCTCTGCCTGCCTTGACCATTCTGCTTTCGGTTACCGGCTCCAATGTACTCCCCCTGTTTTAAATTACTCGGCGCAGAAATGGATGTATCTAGAATTAAAATACATCTAGATACATCCATGTCTGCGACAAATAATTCGGAACGAAAGGAGTATTGCCGCGGCACGGAATCAGCAGGAAGAAAAGTTTGAAGAGCCAGCGATTTATTCCACACGTATACGGATGCAGGGCAGTGGTGCAGGACTAGAGCACCCGCATGGCTAGGGGTATGATGCGCGGATGGACGCTGAAATGGGCAAGAGGCGTGAGGTTCTTTTGACTTTTTGCAAGGGAGGAATCATCAGTGTTCACGGGCGGAGCAGCACATGATGCTGTTCTCCAGCAGCCCAACCATCACCGTTCTGCGTGTGTCGTGCGGAACAAGGGTTGGTTTCGAGCTGCTGCATTCACGCCAACTCCAGCATACGACCCGAAACGGACGTCCGTTTTGACATGTTTTCTTCTGTTTGAGGCGGTAATGCGGTCGCCCATATTCGTTTGGGGTCGTTGCTGTGTCGATGGGCCCAACGCGCGGCCACACCCCAAATCATTTTTAGAGCGGACGTGATTCAAAAAATCACAAAAACTAAAAAAAATTGCCGACAAAATTAACATTAAAACATAAAAATAAAATAAAAGAACAGCCCGATTCCACAGTTCACATAGATTTAATTAACATAAAAAAAGAAAAGAAAAGCGCCGCTTGCGCACTCCTGCCGTGCCCGTCGCCGTCTCCTCACACGTCGCCGTTGTAGTCGTCGTCGCCAGTGAGGTCGATATAGGGCGGCGGCTTCCAGAGATGGGCC
>NC_057797.1:638967683-638971260 GCF_018294505.1 Triticum aestivum | reverse complement strand
GGGTGGATGAACAGTTCCCGATGGGGGGTTGGATGAACAGGCCCCCGTGGTAGTAGAGGTCGTTGCCGCTGGTGAGGGAGTCCTGGACTAAGGGGTCCTCGGGTGTCCGGCCTGTTAGCCATGGGCCGGACTGATGGGCTGTGAAGAACACGAAGACCGAAGATTGCACCCGTGTCCGGATGGGACTCTCCTTGGCGTGGAAGGCAAGCTTGGCGACCAAATATGTAGATTCCTTTCTTTGTAACTGACCTTATGTGACCCTAGTTCCTCCCGGTGTCTATATAAACCAGAGGACTTAGTCCGGAGGGGGGAGATTCATTACCATAGCCATGCAAGCTAGGCCTCTAGGGTTTAGCCATTATGATCTCATGGTAGATCAACTCTTGTAATACTCATATTCATCAGTATCAATCAAGCAGGACATAGAGAATTACCTCCATAGAGAGGGCCCGAACCTGGGTAAAGATCGTGTCCCTTGTCTCCTGTTACCATCGACCTTAGAAGCACAGTTCGGGACCCCCTACCCAAGATCCGTCGGTTTTGACACCAACAATGGTGCTTTCATTGAGAGTTCCACTGTGTCGTCCCCAAAAGGTTTGATGGCCCCTTCAATCATCAACAATGATGCTGTCCAAGGTGAGACCTTCCTCCCTGGAGAGATCTTCGTGCTTGGCGGCTTCGCACTGCGGGCCAACTCGCTTGGCCATCTGGAGCAGATCGATAGCTACGCCACTGGCCACCAGGTCAGATTTGGGAGCTTGTACTACGTTGCGGACATCCTTGGAGACTTGATCTTCGCCGGATTCGAGGTAACCACTCCTGGTCACCCCGATGGACATGACCTAAATTTATCATCGGACCATATCCAGGAGATAGCTCCTGTAACCGCTCTGGCCTTGGATCCGGAGCATACTGCGCCATCCAAGGACCGGAGGCTCAACCCCACCATAGAGGCGACAGATTCCCGTGCGTTGGAGTCGCAGACATCTTCCAGCACTCGCCTTTGAGAGATGTGCTAAACTCATTAAAAAATCTATCCTTAGTGGAGGATTCACAACCGAACTATATCCAGTTCGAACTAGAAGCTGATGACAGGGAATTTCGCTCCCCACCTGCCACCCACTTCATAGCCACTATTGAAGACTTAACTGACATGCTCGATTACGGCTCCAACGACATCGACGATATGGACGATGATGCCGGAGAAGAAGAGGCCCAGGACCCGCAGTTCACCGGATGCTGGACGGCCACTTCCTCGTACGATATATACATGGTGGATGCACCAAAGGAGAATGGCAGCGATGACAAAGAAGATCCAGTTGAGGATAAACCTCCTGAGATACAAATCGAAATGCCAGCGTCAGCGGCTAAGTCACGCTGAAGTAAAGATAGCAACAGAGGCACAGGAGAAGATAGCACCCCGGAAGGTGCCAAAGACAACGAAGACCCTGTTGACGCAGCTACCGAACAGGATGAACAGGAAGATGGAGCAGGTTAGCCCTGGTAAACAGGCCACGCAGGAGGACTCAGAGGATAGTAATTATCTTCCGCTCTTCGTGGATGAGGCGAGCCTCGGCACCGAGGATTTCATCGTGCCCGAGGAACCTCCTGAGCAGGAGCGCTTCAAGCGCCAGCTAATAGCCACTTCAAGGAGCCTGAAAAAGAAGCAGCAGCAGCTTCAAGGTGACCAAGATCGGCTCAATGATAAATCGGCTGACGTCCTAGCTACCGCAGAATACGGCCTCAAGCGCCCAGACAAAAGCTACCCGAAGAACAAATTACTACCTCAGTTCGAAGACGAGGCGCCAGAACACATACCACCATCACGCAATGCAGCTGACCGACCACCATGTGGCCAGAACAAAGAGGCAACTTAAGCCGAACACCAACCCACCCGCCTCATCGCAGAGGCAGAGGTAAATCAGCTCACGGTCATACATATGACATTCGACATGACCTGAACAATAAAGCAGGACATACCAGATCGATCTACGGATCACGAGGACGTGCCCCGACACACGACGATAACCATCTATTTGGACATGACAAACCTAGTTATGCGCGGGCCGAAAGCCACAGACAGACTCCATCAGAGCTACGTCGCGATACAGCCCGATATAGAGGTGTTGCACACCCTCATTGCTTCACTGACGAAGTCATGGAACATGAACTCCCAGAAGGGTTCAAACCCGTGAACATAGAATCATATGACGGAACCACAAACCCCGTGGTATGGATTGAAGACTTCATTCTCCATATAGATATGGCCCGCGGAGATGACCTCCATGCCATCAAATACCTCCCTCTAAAGCTTAAAGGACCAGCTCGGCACTGGTTAAACAGCCTGCCTGAAAACTCTATCGGCAGCTGGGAAGACTTGGAAGAAGCCTTCCTTGACAACTTCCAAGGTACATATGTCCAGCCACCAGACGTCGATGACTTAAGCCACATAGTTCAACAACATGGAGAGTCAGCCAGGAAATTCTGGACTAGGTTCCTAACCAAAAAGAACCAGATCGTTGACTGTCCGGATGCCGAAGCCCTAGTGGCCTTTAAACATAGAATTCGCGACTAATGGCTCGTCCGCCACCTCGGCCAAGAAAATCCAAAATCTATAGCAGCCCTTACGGCACTCATGACCCGCTTTTGCGCGGGTGAGGATAGTTGGCTGGCCCATAGCAAAAACAATGCAAGCGACCCCGGCACCTCTGAAGTTAAAAATAACAAAGATAAGTATCAACGCAACAGATACAAGCGACGAAACAATGATGACAACACCGATGATACGGCGATCAACGCTTGATTCAGTGGCTCTAAGTCCAGTCAGCGGAAGAGGCCGTTTCAAAAGAACAATTCGGGGCCATCTAGCTTGGACCACATACTTGGTCGTCCGTGCCAGATTCATGGCACCCCAGACAAACCACCCAATCACACCAATACAGATTGTTGGGTTTTTAAACAGGCCGGCAAGTTAAATGCAGAAAACAAGGATAAGGGATCACAAAGCAAGGACGACGACGAGGAGCCCCGACCACCGAACACAGGGGGACAGAAGAAGTTTCCCCCTCAGGTCAAAACAGTGAACATGATACACTACAAAAAAAGACACATCCGTGACATTTTGGGCCGAACGAATTTTTTTTCTGTCATACATATGACACTTCTATGATGATAATTGTGATAAAACCCGGTATCATCATAGATGTGGTGGGCTCCTACTTCTATGACAAAAAATCATGACAGAAAATGGGCTTTTCGTCTTGGGCCGGAGACGTAGCTGCATGACATTCTTTGGGCCATCCATGGCGGAAAAAAACTATGGTAGAAGCGAGGGGGAGGAAAATTTTGGGGAGTTCCCGGTTACGGTGGGAGGTTGGGGGCCGAGTGATGCGCGTTTCTCTCGTACACGTACGCGCGTGTGTGCGAGGCGTTGGATCTAACTGAACCCGAGCGAGGCGTTGGGCTATAACTGAACCCGAGCGATTGCACTGCAGGCTACGCGTTACAGAACCCAAGCGATTGATCGATGGCTGTTAATTGAACCCGATCAAGCGATTCCTTGGCTACTGCTACTAAC
>NC_057797.1:638957802-638967626 GCF_018294505.1 Triticum aestivum | reverse complement strand
GGCATGATGAACAGTAGACGGTGGAGGGGTGCCTGTGGAGGGGTGGTTGAATAGGACCCCATGGTGTGGAGGGCTGGATGAACAGTAGACGGTGGAGGGGTGGTTGAACAGTAGGCGGTGGAGTAGCGTGCGGTGGAGGCTGGATGAACAGGAGCCCGTGGAGGCTAGAGGAGGTCGACGGTGGATGAATAGTAGCTCGTGGAGGCTAGACGGGTTCGACGGTGGAGATGAACAGTATTCCGTGGAGTCCCGTTTTGCGGTACGCCACACCCCTCCCGATGAACAGAACCCCCGTTTCGACCGTAGCGCTCCAACACAAGTCCATTTCCTCCATTTTGTGGTACGCCACACCCCTCCCAATCAACAGGACCCCCGTTTCGACCATAGGAGGTCCGTTTCCTCCGTTTTGCGGTAGGCCACACCCCTCCGGATCAACAGGACCCCCGTTTCGACCATAGGAGGTCCGTTTCCTCCATTTTGCGGTACGCCACACCCCTCCCGATCAACAGGACCCCCGTTTCGACCGTAGGAGGTCCGTTTCCTCCGTTGTGCGGTACGCCAGGCCTCGTTTCCATCGCCTCTTCCGTCCAAGCCCTCCCGATGAACACGACCACGCATTCCGTTCCGACCCATGAACACGACGACGACGTTGTTTCTCTGTTCCGACCCAGCCATGTACACGAGCCCTCGCCGTACGTATGTGGGAGTAGGCGTTCGAGACCCCGCCCGTATGTACACATACGTGGCCATATTTTCTTTCTTGCACCCTGGCCGCTGTACGTACGTGTACATGCTACGTGCGCGCCTCTACTACGACACGTGCGCGCCTCTACATCCACCAGTATATATGTACATACACGTTCGTGACTAGAATGACAATGCTACGTATGCTTCGACCAGGTGGGTCCCGACTGTCAGGAACTTCCTTGCCTACGAAGATGTAGCTGGTGGATCCCAGCAGTCAGGGGGAATCGTTTATTTTTGCCTGGACGCACTTCCTTGCGTGCGAAGATGTAGCTGGTGGGTCCCAGCAGTCGGGGGCTGATGGGTCCCAGCAGTCAGGGGGCAAATCATTTTGGTTTTTTTTTGCCCGGACGCACTTCCTTGCGTGCGAAGATGTAGCTGGTGGGTCCAAGAAGTCAGGGGGCGAATCATTTTTTTTGCCCGGACGCACTTCCTTGTGTGCGAAGGTGTAGTTGGTGGGTCCCAGCAGTCAGGGGGGAACATTTTTTTCGCAAAATACGGTGGGCCATCCGGTGGGTCCCTGCTGTTAGGTGGAAGGAAACATTATTTTCCGCGTAATAAGGAGGCACTTCCTAGCTGCGGCCGTGGACCCAGCTGTCAGCCTCTCCATGTACAGTCCACGTCGGATCAAACTCATTCCTTGACCATGTTGACCACGCCGCGCCGATAGCACCAGGGCAGTGGACGACGGCGAGGCCTAGGAAGGGGACGACGCGGAGCCGGGGAAGACGCAGCAGTGGAAGCCCGTGCGGAGAGGAGTACGAGGATTCACTGGTTCGGCTGCGGTGTGAGGCTGCCATCACCGTAGAATAACAGGGGGTGTGGGCGAGTAGAGGGATGGCCTGGCTAGCGGTGGGAGTAGTACGGGGCGGTGAGGCCTCCGCGGCATCACAGCCGGCCACGGGAGGCAGGAGCACGCGACACGACCGGCGCTGCTTTGGGCGGCTGAAGCAAGAAGACCAGAGGTTGAAGAAGCACTACGGCCATTGGATGGACATCGTACGATCACTGCAACTAGAATCGTTTATATTGACTAAGTTGACAAAGCCCTTGGTACGCGTCAACTTAGTAGGCCCACAGCTTGGATTTGGCAGAGAACATATAGCCCATTTTTGATTTGTAAGAATGTACATCCCATTTTTTAATTCTAATGGAATTTACTACAGCCCATTTATAGTTTGTTAAAAGTACAGCCGAACTTCTAGCTAGGACAACGATTAATAATTTCAAACAACCGGTCAAAACAGAATTCAAAAGAAGTTCCCACATTTTGATGGATCCAAAATATTTTTATCCGAAATTTCTAGTTGGGTCAAATATATTTCAAAATAAAGTTGTATTACATTAAAATCCAACGAAATATTGCGCGCGCAAAAAGTAATAAAATTAAAATTTTCAAATTCCAAAAATAATATATTTTTCAAACTAATTACATGTTTGGTGCATAGTAATTGTCCAGTTATTATAATTACATCCCATTTATTATTTCTTAAAGTCCATTTTCTTGTTAAGCCTAATGCATACCTCCTAGGAAAGTTTGAAGCCCAGCGGGGCGGAGAATAACAAGTTGACCCGGATATTGTGTACAACTGTCGGCCCAGTTGCATTGCTGATGTTGAAAAAAAGCTATTTTTTATACACACATTTAAAAAAATTGTATAGATAAGGAACATTTTTTATACACACATTTAACAATTTTTAAATACATGATTAACACTTTTTAAAACATATTTTTAGTCAACAGTGGGCCCACAGCGAGCGGAGGAGGTCACAATACACATATTTTTTAAATACGTGATTATCACTTTTTAAAACATATTTTCTAGTCAACAGTGGGCCCACAGCGAGCGAAGGAGGTCACAATACACATATTTTTTAAATACATGATTAACACTTTTGCAAAAACAATTAGGCCACAACGAGCCAATTAGCTCTTGTCGGCCGACAGTGGGCCGACAGGACCCAATCAGCCCACAGTGGGCCGACGGGGGAGAGTCGGCCAGCTGTAGGCCGACTGGAATCCAATCGGCCGGCTGTGGGCCGACTAGGCCCAGTCGGCCTGCAGCGGGCCGACGGTGTATTATTTTTGAAAAAAAATTACCCAGCGTAATATTTATGAAAATTAATAAAAAAATGTATTATTTAAAAAAATAGCGAAAAAGGCCTGTGTAGTACAGTACAACCTAACATGGTTACTCAGCCCACATTCAGCGACGCCGGAAAGGCCCAAACAAGGCTTCTGTGCAACTTTTTGAAGTCACTGAGCTCAATTAATAACTTAAGAAAAAAGTTAGATTACAGTGGAACCTAATTAAAAGGTGTCACGAGCAAATAAATAATTCAACGGGTCCCTCTTGTGCGTGTGCGTGTGTGTGTGAGAGAGAGAGAGAGAGGGAGAGAGAGAGAGAGAGAGAGACCCATCAGCCGATGCTCGTAAATACATCTTTCAGCCATATGCATTGCTGATGCTCAGTAAAAACTTATATAGTTGACACAATCATATAGAACATCATAGCACATTGAACTTGCATACACAAATTTCACGCAGGCGGCACAATCAGGATGGAAGCAGTGGATCGCTACGGAAAGGGCTATGTTGAAACCAACGAAGTCATACATAATGATTCATCGTCTTTATCAATGATGGAGAAATATCTTGAATGTTATGCAAAGAAAATAGACAGACAACACAATAAGTTATGCTAGCACATTAAGTTGACGTACAGCCCTTTCTAAAAAAAGTTCAGGTACAAAATTAGAACAGCTCACAATCAAATGTACTGGCATATCAGTGCTTCACACCATAGCTCGGATTTAACTAGTATCTGACAAGATTCAGTTGTTACCTCAAATTAGAGCACATCCAGGCAGGCAGCCCTGCCTCTTCTCCCAAAGAAGCAGTGGCCTCCGCCGCGCCATCCCAGAACAAACGCCGGGAAGATTCGAACACACAACTGCAGTCGAAAGTTGTCCGGAAGCTGAGGAAGAAATCAGCCGGTGGCGGACAGACTTCGACAAGCAAGTCACTTATTTGGATGCCGTGCACAATGCCAAGAGCTTTGACAAGGTCATCCGGCGAGACGGGAAGCCGGTCGTCGTTGATGGTTACCATCAGCACTTTGCCTGCAAACTGGTCGTCAAGCGCCGCCATGCCACTGTTGACCGACAACACGCAGCGACCAAAGGTAGGACGGACGTCAGGATCTCCGGCTCAGAGATCTGCGTTGACCGGCGACATGATAGTGCACTTGAGTACAGGGAGTATAGGAGGGGGATTTGGGGGAACTGGAGTAGGAATCGAGATTCCAGAGGTGGGGGAGGGGCGGGAGACTGGGGATGAAAAGGTAGCATGAATTTTGAGCACGCGCCAATATGCTCTCGGCGCGCAAGCGCATGAAAACACCGGTGGCGCCCACATGTAGGCCTAAGAGTCCTTATTCCTTCTTTTTTGGAGAGCCCGGCCTTTTTTTCAGGATCTTTTGAGAGCCCAGCCTGAGAGTCATAATTGACCTGTTTGGCATTGCGTTACTACTCGGCCCATATTCAGCGACACCTCACTGGCCCAAACAAGTGTACATCATCGAAAAGACACTGAGATCAAATTATATAACTTGAAAAAAGGAGATATACTCTGAACACTAGAGAATGGTGATGCCCTCATTTAGCCCACCAGTAGTTCGAGACAATAAACAGTTCGAAACAACGATATATACAACATTCAAACACTGACTAGTGACTACTACTGACATAAACAACAAGACATGATAGTTCATAAGAAGTCTTGCTACACCACCAAAATGCACCCATCTGCAGCGCTCAGACTCTCGTGATCCAGACAAGAATGACATTCTAAACAGAAGCAACTATTACATAGTAAGAGTGACATAGACGAGGATGACCAAATGACAAGGAATATGCATAACAAAAGAAAGAACTACCCATCCAGAACCAGCAGCAAAGACAACAAAGTCATTCGAAGAGATGATCCAACACCATCATAATTTGCAGCCCCGCTTCGGCGACGAGTGATCCGGAGACACCTGTACTCCACCCTTTCGATGCAATAGCCCAATTACCTATCAACCTGAAGGCTCGAACCACATCACTGCCTGTCGTAATTGAGACATCCAAGGATCAAAGTTAATCCGGATGCCTCTGTCATTCTCACCTTCTTTTGGCTGCAGGCTGTATCATTGACAATCAGGGGAATTTGCTCCCGAACTCCTAGGGCTCGCCGTGTAGACACGATTTTCCATAGCAAACAGAGCATCTCTGCCATCAAGGTCCTTGCCAACGGTGATCTCCGGGTTAATCAGATAATTGAGTCCAAGAAACAGAGAGTGTGAACCAAGCTATTTACCCGCCTCCAATTAAAAAATCCTAAAGGCCCCAACAAGCTGGTATCCTTCTCATAGACGTAACGACCACTGTCCGGATACTCACGCATTACACGGTGCTTGTATACAGTGGGGGTTTTGCAATATAACTTTTTCGGTTCATGTGTCCGAATGATCATCAGTCTTTTGCCGCCGTCTGATCGAGCAAGGAACCAGTTGTGCTTCCCTGTTTTTGGCAAAGGTGGTGTGATTACAAAGGGAAGTAACTGTAGGGACATTGCATCATATCAAAAAGGACAGACATTGTTAATGTAATATCAACATTGTTCAGAGTATGAGTAGGATAATGCAAGAAACAGCATTGGTATGTCCCTGTTGGAACTGGGAGGAAAATACAGGGAAATGTATACTGGGTTTGAAAATATAGAAGTGCCATGCATGGTTATACTCATGTTATCTCGCAATCGATTCTTCACAGGAAACTACCATGTCATGCATGTTATGTAATCATGTTCTGTCCTCACAAACAAATTCTTCAAGGTAACTAACAGACCATGCATTGTTATATACTCGTGTTCTGTGGGCAAAATTTTTGTGAGGATATTATTCTAGCCATTGATTGCTGAAGGGCGAATATAGGTATGTACACATGGTAAGCATTGCAGGATTTCACTACTTCCAAATATAGAGTTCTCCATATGCACAATTACTTCCCTAATGTATGGTTAGATGAAACCAACAGTGTGGTGCATGTTTCTACATCATGAAAATGAGGAAACTAACATGAGAGGAAACAACTTACACGCGCCGTCCCAGCAATACGTGGTGCCATCTGCTTTATCGATCGTGTAGATGATGCCCTTGTGTTCAATAGCATCACAGAAGTGTGTATCAGCTTTGACGATGATCCACTGCGAGCCGAGTTGTCTCCAGCTAAAGAAGGCACCGACGTAAAGATAGGCGAGTCCGCGGTCGAACAAGGCAATTAGCTTGAAGTCTGTGTAATTCGCATGTCGTGTGGGCACTTGGCAGATTACAATCTTCTGCAAAACAAGGTCCGTCCAACTGACGTAGTAATCTAGATGACTTGGACCACGATGTTAATACTCTATATAATCCAATGGAGGAAGGATAATCTCATGGAGGCCTGGAAGTTCACGAGCACCAACTTTTTACCATCTTCTCTGAAGGCATCCATCCAGTGGGAGTTCATGCCGACCCAGTACATACCTGCCAAGAAGTTTCGGGCGATGGTGATCGGATCGATGTCGAGGGAAATGATGTACGGCGACCCACTACATACCTGCAAAGAAGTTTCGGCTAATGGAGATCGGATTGAAGTCAAGGGGCATCATGCACGCCTCTGTATCATGGTTAGCGAATCTCGCAAGACCAGATAGCAGCAAGCAGGGTGTCTTGAAAAGCTTAGGCCTCGCTTCGATGATGGCCATGTGGATGTCCCTCGAGCATGCAGCCAGCCGCAGGGCGCTCAACATATCCATACACGAACAACAGAGGTCGAGGATGTCACTAGGGAGATTGCTCCAATCGCGGATCATATGGATGCTTCGCGATTCGCGTTCGGCCATGGTGGAGTTTGGAAGGGGGCTTGAATTACGGGGGAGAAGGATGTCGGTGCTGGAGCGGCTAGTGAGGGAATAGTGGTACTGGGGAGGCGAGTGAGGCGACGCTACACGGGGGCACAGTGAGATGGAGACGGAGAAGGAGATGGAGATGGAGTGGTGCTATGGGAGCGGAGAGGGAGACGAGGCGAGGCGCCAATGTGCTGTACAACGGCGGTGACAGACTGCACTGTGCACAGGGTGAGGCTGACTTTGGTAACCCGAACACGCCGCCTGGACTAGTGTCAGGCGCAGGGTGTTGTCACTTCACTCTGAGGACCGGAGGAATAGTATTTTGACCATCAAGTGTACCATAGTTGTACTACTACTACTACTAGTAGTAGTAAGTACATGAGTACTCCAGTATTGTATAGCGGAAATAGGTCTCCCGTGCTAGCATGCCTGTTCACTTCATCGTTCAGGTATCATCCATATTGCGAGCAGAACAAAATTCTCGTGCATGCCCAATCAACGCTCTGCCGCGATGCATGAAGTGGTCGTTCTGGTGCATCAAGGACGGCATGCAGATCGTTCCACACTTGAGAAGAGGAAAATGGAAAGGTAGAACGCGGCAGCAGAGGAAGAGAACGCTGGCTAACGAGGCTGGGAGGGGATCGAGCAGGAAGTTAATTCTCCACGCCTAAAGGTTTTGGGAAAACCTGATTTTCATGAGGTGACTTATACTCACCTAAACGGAGGGAGTATTCCTTAACCAGAGAATGTTGTGTCTCCGACTCACGCGCTCAAAAAAAACTATGACACATTTTTTATCTGTTTGCATAGGTCCCACCTATCAGGAAGGATGGGCACGTACACGAACAGCTATGACTCATCAGTCTACCCGCATAGCCTTTTTGTTTAGTCTACCTAGCCATCTAATCAACTGCCTGCATGCCACTTCTCCCATTTACTCCTTCTCCATCGGGAACCGATTCTCCTCGGCTTCTTCACCTCCCCTTCGTCTTCATTTTCATCCAAACCCCACTGCGTTCACATTGTTTTAACCTCTTTAAATAATCATCTACTACTTCAGTTAGACTAGCCATCTAATCCTAATTCTCCAAACCATAGCCCTCCGTTCTAGCGGTTCCAAATGGCGAAAGAGATCGAGATGCAGGTTTTTAGCGTCCAACATGTCCTCGTCGAAGGCTCGATGTGCATAGTTGCCACCGTCACTGTCCACCCAAGGGTTGTTCGGCAGTGGATCAACAATGTATCCAACTCCCTCGAAAAGGTAGAGACGAGGGTCATCGGTCTCGATGCAGAGTACACGGAGCAGGCCCCTGGGAAGATCCAACGCACCGTAGTCCTTCAGCTGTGCCTCGAAGATGATGTTTTGGTGTACCACATCATACACTCGCCCTCCATACCAAGTGAGCTTCACGATTTCTTGTCTCGGGAGGACGTATACTTCTGTGGGGTAGCCATCGAAGGGGACAAACAGAAGCTGTAGCCGTACAACCTTGATTTGAAAAGCATCGCTGACCTACAAACCAGAATCAAAATTCCTGTAGAAGTTTGTGATAAACAGACACCATCCCTATTCGACGTAGCAAATTTTGTGCTCAGTACAAATCTTCAGAAGGGTGACGAGACGGTGGCATTAAGGTCGTCTGGATGGGAGAATTATCCCTTGACGTACGAGCGGATAAAATATGCTGCCCTCGATGCCCGTGTGAGTTTCGAGATAGCCGCAAGGTCCAAAGAGCTTGTTGCGAAGCCGTCTCCCACAGAGAATGAGAACAAGAAGAAGAAGAAGAAGAAGAAGAAGAAGAAGAAGAAAAGGCTGCACCAGCAAGAGGGCATTATGGATGGATGAACTATTTCCTCTCTTGTAAAAAAATTATTCCCTCTCGGTGTATATTGATATAGATGGACTATTTCGATGGTGTGCATGTCTTTGGAACAGAGTAGTAGCGTGGGTCTGCTTGACTATAAGGAACTATTTATCCGCATATATAGCTTTCTCTGCTACTCCTTCCAGTGATCGGTATGCAGTGCATGTGTCCGTAGACATGACAGCTTGTCCATGGAAGTTCAACTACGGCGACCATCACGTTTCATCTCGCGATTCCCACGCCGACTCTCCATCCCACGGCACCACGCTCCCCGACGTGCGCCTCACCCCTCTCGGCCGCACCGCCCCTCTGCCTTTGTGTGCATGACATGTGGGCCACCTAAAATGCGGCGAGCATCAAGTTTCTACCACAGCCACCCGTGATTCCCATGACGCCGCTCGAACCCATGAAACCACACGTCCCCCGACCTGCGGCTCACCCCTCTTGGCCCCACTGCCCCTCTGCCTACGAGAGAATTACATGTGGACCAGTCACCTATCAGGTCCACATGTTATTGACTCAAAGGTTGGTGTAGTAAGGCGCTGAAGCTCAGTCCCGACGGCCCTGAGAGGGAAATGCAACTCCTGCGCCAGGGCTTGTGGTGCTCCTGTAGCACAAACTCGTGCCAAACTCGAGATTTGTTTCTTTACTATACATGCACGCAACGATTTAATGGACATTGTAATCTCAACATGTGATGGGGAGCTCTAAATTTGAATTTGAAACTTACAAAACAAAAAGATTCAAAACAAATAAACTGGGAGAGAGGGAGTATATCGTAGGATGTGTCCTATACAAAATAAGTCCCCTGGTTTGTCACCGCGAAGATGCGGTTAGAAAGGAGAACCGCTTCTTCCTACTCGTATGGCATCAAATCGGCCGCAGACAGCATGGTCCGCCTTTGACCGCCATGTGCAAGGTTCGTGCTTTCTTATTCAATCTCACCATGGCTCCATCGTACCAATTCATGCGGTGTCCCGTTGCATGGCTGATCCCAGTGTTGGACAAAGGTTCTACGGGAATGGTGTCACTGTTGTAAATGTTGTGCAAATTGATGTTGGTACCCTCTCGTACATATGCAAGCCAATCTCCACTCGCACCGAGCCTAACCTGTGAAATAGTGGGCGGACTCCCTCCCTTCTGACTAGTCCCCACTACTAGTTTCACATTACCTGTGCCACAAAGTGGCCAGGGATGCATTCTGTATAGCCCTTTCACAATGTACATTGTAATTTTTGAAAATTAATATATCACAGTGGGAGCCTCTCCCACTGTCACAGGTT
>NC_057797.1:638948661-638957498 GCF_018294505.1 Triticum aestivum | reverse complement strand
TAGGAAATGGACACAGAAGTAGTCTTTAGAATGCATTTACTACGTGATCAAACTCGTCTTACCTGCTCATCGGAGGAAATCCGAGTGCCCCTCAACGTCGGCATCTCAAGGGGCGTCAACTTGCAACTACGGCCACGCCGCGCTGGAGAGACCCCCAAGGAAACATCCTCGTGCGTTCCATAGAACATCAAGATGCATTTGTATGAGTAGTTTATCTTGTGAGAGAAAAGGATGAACGAGGGAAGGCCTCTAGAGATAGAGATGGACACTACTACTACCAATGTGCTGGCCCATGCGTTGCAATGGATCCAAAGTAGTAGAATAATACTTGTTCACGTGCTTGAAATATAAATACTCTAGTTTTGATATACATGTCTCAGCAGATATGACAGCTTGTCCATGGAAGTTGAACCACGACGACCATCACGTTTCTTGCTTCTACCACTGCCACACCCACACGCGATTCCCATGATGCCACTACAACCCACGGCACGACGTCCCCCAACGAGGACATGGATCCTCTGACGTGGCTATCACTGCCTTGCCCTACCTTTCCTTCGCTGACACGTGGGACCCATGCTTATGGGTCCCACATGTCAGTGACAGAATGGTAGGATTGTTCGCGTCAGGGAATCCTCATCCCCCCGACGTGCCCCTCATCCCTCTCGGCCCCACCGCTCCTCTTCCTTTGTGTGCATTATATACTCCTAATAGATTACTCCCTCCGTACCTAAATATTTGTCTTTTTTGAGATTTCAAATGGACTATCACATACGGATT
The DNA here is from genome assembly GCF_018294505.1 of Triticum aestivum. Classification (NCBI taxonomy): domain Eukaryota; kingdom Viridiplantae; phylum Streptophyta; class Magnoliopsida; order Poales; family Poaceae; genus Triticum; species Triticum aestivum. The sequence continues at coordinate 638,956,718 of NC_057797.1, read as the reverse complement.
ATATAGACATATTCTAGTGTTTCTAGCAATATGCCCGCGCGTTGCACGAAGTTGATGGAAAAGGTAAGCACAACTTATAAATTAACGGATCGAGTACTAGTTACAATGATGCATATAATTAAGCAAAGGGATCACACATGTCGGTATTGATTGGAACGAGAATGCAACAGCACTATAAGAATTAAGGCCACGATGATGCGATCGCAGTGGTGGTTACAGAAGGCAAGAAGAAAGATGGATCCATGAACATACGACCTCCTCCTCCTCAACTTAGTGCGCTGGGCCACCGACCGGCGGCTAAGGAGCGGCAGCTTTTGTGGCGAGGTCGAGGTTCTTCTCAGCAAAGGCATCCAAGGCTTCCAGCCGGTTGAGGAAGGCCAACCTCGCAGCATCCTCACTGGCATTGTAGATACCTATGTACACAATTTTCTCATACATGTGGATGTGTAGGTCGACGAATTCTTGCAGGGTGAGGCGCCTCGCGGCGAGCGCGACCTCCAGGTGGACATTCTTCATGGCGTGGGCGGGCAGTCGCAGGGCCACCGGTGCTTGAAAGAGGTTCTGGCATGGAGGCCGATTAGGGTGGCAGGCAATGAGGAGCCCGGGCGCGCGGGGTGGAGGAGTACGGCGATGTCGTCCGCGAGCTTCTTGATGACAGTGAACTTGTTGCTGGTGTCAACAATCATCTAGTCCAACTGAGAGTCGTAGTTGGCATCGACGGCGGCCATCCACCAGCCAGTCTCCAACACCGTTTGGAGATGATCCTCGGTGCCATGCCGCAGGCCGGCGTCGTGGACCATCTGGCGCTGCCGCTGGCCGCTCACGCGCATCACCGCCATGGGTCTAGAGTGAGCTCTTTTACGCTTAGTGTAGGTGCTTAGGCAAATGCTTAGGTGCGTATGATGTGGTAGATGCATTGGAATGGAGGGGCGCCTTCATATGAGGGCAATAAGGGCAAACTGCGTTGCATTCACATCGTGCAGCCTCTTTTCCCGGACCTCCTCCCATTACTTCCCTCATGCATTAATTGAGGAGGATGCATTGGCTGTTCAACATATCGGGAACCGCTACTCCCTCCCTCGTCTGCATTAAAGCCGTATCGGGAACTGCGCCGCCCGCTTTCAAATCGAATACTCCCTCCGTCTAGGTGAGTATTAAGTCATCTTACGAAAACCAAATAGTAAACACATAGGCGTGGTGCATTAAATCTCACCTTGTTTCTTAGGCTAGCCATAGTGGGAGTACTTAGGTAGTAACTTAACACATCCCAAGACAATTTTGCTTATGTGGCAACTATTTAATGAGGAAAGAGGTGCTTGTGGTAACATAATATGTTACTGTCACATAGCGCTTTAGTCGCTTCGACAGAGACGCGAGAAGACAAGGGAGTAGGCTGCTGCAAATGTAGGGCTGTGTGATTTGACACCGAGTTACTGCTGGATAGGTGGGGCCCCGTGATTTGACTTGCCATTATCATTTTAACTGTGGCGCTACGACCGGCGTGAGTCTCCCAGATTCCTGACCACCTCCATACATGTGCCCCTCCCAATGCTCCACCATGTAGTAGAGGCTGGCTCTTGCATGAGAGCCCACTTCTCCACTTTTTCCTTGCCTCTATTTCCTCCACATATGCAAAAATGCCATGTAAAGCACACTATTGTACTTACTTTTACTTGCTCCTACAGGTGCTTAAGCTTGCCACATAGGCATAAAGTTTGATGTGGCAAGTTATTCAATAAGAGAGAGACTAGTTTGGTGACCCAAGGAAGAAATGGTGCTGAGCGCGTGTACCTAGGTGAAAAGACAACTTTGAGTCTATAGCTAATTAAATGAAGCAAACTTAGCAACACCATTTCATTGGAAGAGGTCACTCCTTGGCAAATGCAATAAATACTAGTACTCCATGTGTCCCATAATATAAGAACGTTTTTGGCACTACACTAGTGTCAAAAACGTTCTTATATTATGGGACGGAGGGAGTATGAAGAAAGAGATAGAGAGGAGTAAAAAATACACTTATAGCCAACCTTGATGTAGTATGAGTGACTAAGTGATGACTATGTATAACATGCCAAACATCAGATAGCCTAACGCACCGTGTTAAATCTCCAAGGGCGCGACCGCAAGAGCGACGTGACGGTCATGGTAGGCGCGACCACGATACGGGCTGCTGGCAGCCCTTGGATCTGAGATCAAACGGTCGCATGCTAAGTTGCTGAAAATTTGTAGAATAACCCTCCAGGATAGGATATTCACCCATAGGTCTAGAATCACGCCATGCAACCGTTCGATCTCAGATCCAAGGGCTCTCGGAAGCCCGTATCATGGGAGAATGGAAAGCCACTACCATGTCGTTCGCACGCTGGCAGTTCACTCCTACTCGTCCTCGCATGTCCTTCAATACTACGGCGGTTCGCTCCTAGTCATCCTGTCTATTCACATTGCGGCAGTTCCACTAATCCTAACCCTCGTCCCAAATCCATGGCGTCCCAAATCTCCAGGATCGGCGGTGAGTACAAGGTTAGAACCATTACCGGCGATGAGTTCGACGTCATCAACACCCGTTCTTCCGCGACGGTGAAAGGATGCCTTTCTCGCTTCAGACGCATGTTCGAAAACTCAGATGATGAGTGGGTTGCTGGGTTAGATGTTGAGTACACCACAGTCCTGGGATGAGAGAAGGATCTAAAGGACGAAGAGAGGAAGAAGCCCGCCATGATCCAGGTTTGCGTGCATGACTTATGCTTGGTCTACCACATATGCCATGCCGACGTTGAGTGCCAGGATTTTAAGGACTTCCTCGGGAGCAACCTAGTCAAATTCGTTACTGTAGACTTTGGTAACGACAAAGAAGTCTTGCGTCGGGTAGGCCTCGTTGTAGGCAACACCTTCGACCTCCAGAAGAATCGGCTGGTGTCCTCTCTTCAGCCTTCAATGCTGACCATGACAGGAGCCATGGTTCATCCTTCGTACGGTAAACTGGAGAAACCTCCATACATGTTTCATCGTCATGCAGGGCAGCGAAATGTACTAGATATAGACCACATTCAGTACGCTGCAATGGATGGCTACCTTTGCTTCAATATATACAAGGGTTGGATGAAGAGCAACAGCCAAGTGTGCAGTTCAAGCAAAGAAGTATCGGCCAAGAGGAAGAGGGACAAGGACGAAGTCGAGGACGTGGACGAGGACTCCGAGTAAGGTGGCAGTGTCGTTGCTCATGGTGGTTCTAATGCAGTGTCTACCGAAATAGTTGCAAAGTTTAATTTCAGGTGTGCTTAATTTAATTTGAGGGGTGTGTTGTGCTGAGCCCCCGGCAGAACTATGTTATGTTTCTTCTTGTTACTTTAACTCTACAGTACGTACATACAAGTATTTCTTACATTTCATGTTTTAGTTGGTACAGTACTACCACTCGTTTCTTCACATTATATACGTACAATATATATGGCCAACGTCATATAGCCAGCAGTTTAGTTGTCAAAGAATTTCAGGGTGCTTAGTTTTGTCAAAGAATTCTAGGGTGCTTAGTTTTATTTGAGGGGTGGCTTGTGCACTTGTGCTGGACACCATTATTGTGACAAGCCTTTTTAATAGTACTATATGCATAATTTGGCGACGAGCGCTCTCTATATGTACCACCTTTTTTTAATTTCAAGTTTTGCTCCATGGCGCAATCCATCGATACTACTACTTTACATAAGTGGAGTATATACATTTTTTTAAAGGCTAGAGGGCGGGGCAGTCTAGCTTGGTCGGTTTCACGAGAGGCGAGGGCCTTTGTGATTTGACGGCTCATTATCGCTGTCAAATCGAATAGTACTGCACCGCCCGCTGCACGCCCGACGCCTCCATTAAACCCCTCCATTAAACCCGCATGCAAACCGAGAATCCTACTCCGGCCACACGTCCGTTCATGAGCGGGCCGGAATTAAACGCAACACCGGCCGAGCTCCTCCCATCCGCCCTCAGTTTAAACGAGGCCAGGCACCGACCAAGATCCTACCGTCCGCCCTCTATTTACACGAGGCCAGACAGACAGCGGGCAAGAATCGCAGCCCTCCGCCGCTCCCCCATCTCCTCCACCATTTTCTCCACTCCTCCGATGGCTTCCGATGAGCTGTTCTCCGGCATATTACTCGGCTGGGTGGCCTGCCGAGCCCTCCGGATACGGGCGAGGCCGCTCCATGCTTCACCAACCTTGCTTGGCCTGACAGAGCCAGTTGCCGCCCCAAGCAGGCGCGTGGTTCAGCAACTCGCCGCTCCAGTTCAGCTTGATGAGGAGTGGCGAGTTGCACGAGCACGCTGGTACGGGCGCTGTCGCTGCCGCATCGTACCGCGCCACCAATGTCTACGGTGGCCGCGCCTCCCGTGTCTCTGGGTACGCATCCTGTGCCTGCGGCAACGCCATGCAGGCAGAGACAGAAGCCGGGTGCGTGGAGAGCGACGAGTCGGTGGCCAGCTTCTCCGTGTTTGCCGCCATCATCGAGGAGAAGCAGAACACAGGAGGCCGCCGCCACTTGGGACCCATGTAGGCCACTGCCGAGGCGACGACCGCGAATTTAGGTGGTTTCTTTGCTGCTTCGTCTCTTCCGAGGACCTTCGTCGACCCCGCAAGTGTCTGATGGACATGAGGAAGACAAAGGGATCCGCGGGCGGCCATTTAGATTATGTACTCCCTCTCTAGCTGGCGGAGAATTTTTGTTCTAAGAATGGATAAATTGTATGTATCTACAACTAAAATAAGTCTAGATACATCCATTTCTAGGACAAGTATTTCCGGATGGAGGGAGTATTAATTATACAAGAGAGCCGGATTGGCACCTCGTAGTTCATGTAAATGTAATGAAATCCATGATGTTTATATGAAGATCCAGCTTTTTTATACGAAATCCTTCATGCTTATATGAAATCAGTCCGTGTTTGCACGAATTTCATCTGGTTGGTTAGAGTTCTAAAAATGTATGCCGCTGGCGTTTGATGTCGTCCTCCGCTTAAGGAAGCGGGAGGAAATTTGCCGGCTGCCGTTGGAGATGCTCTTTATGCTAGAAATAATAGAGTGACATCCAATCCATTTGAGCTATTGCCTGTATGATTGTCCCTCTATAAAAAGTTAATTGCATGCACAGTGTACACGTGACTTGTAGGGTGGCTACAGCTTCGTACAGAAAGTTAAAAAGAAACAAGTACTCTGTGGGTTCCACTGTCAGTACAGTGGCGAAAGAAGTATATATCAAATAAGTAGAGTAATATATAATATAAAAAATATAAAGTTAAAAGACAGAATATGAACTCATGTCATCGCGTTGCGAGCATCCGGCGCTAACCAGCCCAGCACATTTTTGTTGTAGACCATGCTGGAGATATATCTCCATGTCTACTCTTATATATACTCCATTCGTTCCTAAATATTTGTCCTTTTCAGATTACAAATGGACTACCACATACGGATGTGTATGTAGACATATTTTAGAGTGTAGCTTCACTCATTTTGCTCCGTATGTCTTTTTAGGAAAGGGTCAGATTTGTCCTTGATTTATTTATGAGGTATCCAGATGGCACTGCACCTCCAAGAAAAGAGGGTAACATCAAAATTATGGACTACTTTTTTGAGTATGTTGGTAAGGTCCGGTCATAGTCACTTGTTGAAATCTCTAAAAAGACAAATACTCCCTCCGTCCGGAAATACTTGTCATCAAAATGGATAAAAGGAAATGTATCTAGACGTATTTTAGTTTTAGATACATCTCTTTTTATCCATTTTGATGACTAGTATTTTCGGACGGAGGGAGTATAAAAAGAGTTGGTGATGATGGTGTGCGTGCCATCCTACAATATAGGCCGCCGGATTTATATCTAACGGATAGGAAAGAATCTATGGCAATTTTGCAAAAATATACCCACATGTCTCTCCACATTCGCAAATAAGGCCTTCCCTCGTTCAACCTTTTCTCTCACAAGATAAACAACTCATACAAATGCATCTTGATGTTCCGTGCAACACACGGGCAACTAGCTAATTTCTTTTAAAATAGTTGTTGCGATAATTGGGTTGAAGTGATATATTTTATGTCTGCCCCAAATGACTTCAGATTCACTAGTAGTAACAAAGAAAAGGTTGCCTTGTTAATTAACAGAAAATAGGGTGAAAACTATCACATGAGGCTGGTAAAAACAAGGCACACTGGGTTCAGCGTCATCGTCACTACAACTGTGCGCGCGCGAGAAGTCTACATATCGAGGGGGCTACCGAGCGAGGCACCGAGACACAATGTTTGAGAGAGAAACCAATTGACAGATTATGATCAGATCGAGTTGTCACCCTTCTACTGTCATTGTTGGGGGGGAGGGAGAGAAAGACATATTGAGAGTGTGTGCGGTAGACACAGAGGCACAACTAGCGAGTGTGTGTGTGTGTGTGTGTGTTTGAAATAGGAGTAGATAGATTATTATCAAGATCGATGTGCCACCCTACTCCTTCTGTGCCGGGTAGTGTGTGTGTGTGTGTATGTTTTTGAGAGAAGCCAGTCGATAGATTAGTATCAAGATCGAGGTGTCACCCTACTCCTTCAGTGTTGGGAAGTGTGGGTGTGTGGGGGGGCAGTGACACTCACATATCTCTACTCTTATAAAAAACAGAGTTGGTGATGATGGTGTTCCTGCCATCCTGTAATATAGGCCATCCGATTTATATCCGACGGATAGGAAGGAAACTATGGCAATTTTGCAAAAAGATACCCACACCCCTCTCCGCATTTGCAAATAAGGCATTCCCTCGTTCATCCTTTTCTCCCACAAGATAAACTTCTCATACAAATGCATCTTGATGTTCCGTGCAACGCATGGGCATCTTGCTAGTAGGGAGAAGGAGTTTGTGTGACGCATATCTAGCTATATTAAGGGATAGGTAGATAGCATATGTGTGAGAGAGATTAGTGGCTGTGGGTGGGCAGAATTAAAGGGGTGGGCGTGTTAGACATAGAGAGCATGTGTGTTTCTGTGTGAGAGACTTGTAGGACGGGGTATAAAGACGAATTTAACCCTGACGGAGGGAGAGAAATACACGAAGTGCACGTGTGTGATTCCGATGCCCACAGGGAAATGAGATATGTATGCATGTGAGAGAGATTGCACAATTCATTGACGTATCACTATCTAGCAATCGTGGACGTGCATCGCTTGAACATAAGTCAATATCTACTTTGTATCGTGGCCAAAGGTACAATGTCGATTCAACGCTATAAAGATTGGACACTCACATATCACATTTTTTTCTATTTAAATAAGCCTTTTTAGTTGTGCATGCCAAAGTTACAGTGATGTTTCTTCAAACAACCAATGTAGCTATCATGAACATGCACCATTGTTACTCTTGCATTCAAATTCATTAGTCTTGGATGATTTAAGTTTCTATTTTGATGTAATATATGTAATATTCATATATGAATTCAACGGGTACACAATTTATGAAATGGAGGCTATGTAATCATATGAGGTAACACTTTTAAGTAGCTGACTACAATATCCATTTCTTTTTGTGCGCCTCTACACTAACACGTCAATTCATTATGTTTAAAGTAAATAACTAATGGCACTAAATTATCTATTTACACGAGAAATACATAGGCTGAGCGTTTGATCCCTTTTTTGTGAATGCGCCACTACACCCGTACGATTGGCCACACCCGTGTGAACGTCCAAGTTATCGGCGCATCATCCCAAGTTATTGTCTTTTTTCTGGGGTGGACTTCACACCAGTTATTAACGGCTGACGAGTGCCCTGTGTACACAGTCTAGCATGACCTTCCCGCTAGCACGGTCCAAAATTAGTTGAAACTGGATACGAACGATCCCGCGGGAGGAAAAAACTCCCGCCTCCTTCTAAAATTTCTGCTACCTTAGTCTTTAGCATGCGAAATCCCCCTTTTGTCCTTGGTTCACGGAGACCAACAGTTACAATACCGCTTTCATCTACATGATAGGTCGGGCTGCTATGGTAACTTCTGGTTCCCCCACTACACGACACCCCCATTTCCTCTCCCCCTCCCGCAAAAACG